>NC_041215.1:90701533-90811312 GCF_002837175.3 Physeter macrocephalus | reverse complement strand
CAACATTAAATGTAACAACATTCACATTATAGGGGTCCCAGAAGGAGAAGAGAGGGAGAAAGGACCCGAGAAGATATTTGAAGAGATTAAAGTTGAAAATTTCCCTAACAAGGGAAAGAAAATAGCCACCCAAGTCCAGGAAGTGCAGAGAGTACCAGGCAGGATAAACCCAAGGAGAAACACATCAAGACACATATTGATCAAACTGACACTAATTAAAGACAAAAATTATTAAAAGCAACAAGGGAAAAATGACAAATAAAATACAAGGTAACTCCCATAAGGTTAACAGCTGATTTCTCAGCAGAAACTCTACAAGCCAGAAGGGCATGGCATGATATATTTAAAGTGATGAAAGGGAAGAACCTAAACCAAGATTACTCTACCTGGCAGGCTCTCATTCAGATTCGAGAGAGAAATCAAAAGCTTTACAGACAAGCAAAAGCTAAGAAAACTCAGCAGCACCAAACCAGCTTTACAACAAATGCTAAAGCAACTTCTCTAAGTGGGAAACATAACAGAAGAAAAGGACCTAATAAAACAAACCCAAAACAATTAAGAAAATGGTAATAGTAACATACATATCAATAATTACCTTAAAAGTGAATGGATTAAATGCTCCAACCAAAAGACACAGGCTCACTGAATGGATACAAAAACAAGACCCATATATATGCTGTTTACAAGAGACCCAATTCAGACCTAGGGACACATACAAATGGAAAATAAGGGGATGGAAAAAGATATTCCATGCAAATGTAAATCAAAAGAAAGCTGGAGTAGCAATACTCATATCAAGTAAAATAGACTTTAAAATAAAGTCTGTTATAAGAGACAAGGAAGGACACTAGATAATGATCAAGAGATCAATCCAAGAAGAAGATATAACAATTATAAATATATATGCACCCAACATAGTAGCACCTCAATAAATAAGGCAAATGCTAACAGTTATAAAAGAGGAAATTGACAGTTAACACAATAATAGTGACGGACTTTGACACCTCACTTACATCAATGGACAGATCATCCAGACAGAGAATTAATAAGGATACACAAGCTTTAAATGACACACTAGACCAGATAGATTTAATTGATATTTCTAGGACATTCCATCCCAAAACAGCAGATTACACTTTCTGCTCAAGTGCACATGGAACATTCTCCAGGATCACATTTTGGGTCACAAATCAAGCCTCAGTAAATTTAAGAAAATTGAAACCATATCAAGCACCTTTTCCAACCACAACACTATGAGATTAGAAATCTTTTATGGGGAAAAAAATGTAAAAAACACAAACACATGGAGGCTAAACAATACGTTACTAAATAACCAAGAGATCACTGAAGAAATCAAAGAGGAAATCAAAAAATACCCAGAGAAAATGACAATGAAAACATGATGATCCAAAACCTATGTAATGCAGCAAAAGCAGTTCTAAGAAGGAAGTTTATAGCAATACAATCCTATCTCATGAAACAAGAAAAGTCTCAAATAAACAATCTAACCTTACACCTAGTGGAACTAGAGAAAAAAGAACAAAGAAAACCCAAAGTTCCTAGAAGGAAAGAATTCATAAAGATCAGAGCAGAAATAAATGAAATAGAAAAAAAGAAAACAGTAGCAAGATCAATAAAACTAAAAGTTGGTCCTTTGAGAAGATAAACAATATTGGTAAACCTTTAGTCAGACTCATCAAGAAAAAGAGGGAGAGGACTCAAATCAATAAAATCAGAAATAAAAAAGGACAAGTTACAACAGACATTGCAGAAATACAAAGCATCATAAGAGACTACTACAAGCAACTCTATGCCAATAAAATGGACAACCTGGAAGAAATGGACAAACTCTTAGAAAGGTACAACCTTCCAAGACTGAACCAGGAAGAAATAGAAAATATGAACAGACCAATCACAAGTAATGAAATCGAAACTGTGATTAAAAATCTTCCAACAAACAAAATCCCAGGACCAGATGGCTTCACAGGCCAATTCTATCAAACATTTAGAGAAGAGCTAAAACCAATCCTTCTCAAACTCTCCCAGAAAACTGCAGAGAAAAGAAAATTCCCAAACTCATTCTACAAGGCCACCATCACCGTGATATGAAAAGCAGACAAAGATATCACAAAAAAAGAAAATTACAGACCAATATCACTGATGAATATAGATACAAAAATATTCAACAAAATACTAGCAAACAGAATCCAACAACACATTAAACGGATCATACACCATGATCAAGTTGGATTTATCCCAGGGATGCAAGGATTCTTCAATACATGCAATACAATGTAATACGCCATATTAAAAATTGAATAAAAACCATATGATCATCTCATAGATGCAGAAAAAGCTTTTGAAAAATTCAGCACCCATTTATGATAAAAACTCTCCATAAAGTGGGTATGGAGGGAAACTACCTCAACATAATAAAGGCCAAATACGACAAACCCACAGCAAACATCATTCTCAATGGTGAAAAGCTGACAGCATTCCCTCTAAGGTCAGGAACAAGACAAGGATGTCCACTCTCGCCGCTATTATTCAACATAGTTTTGGAAGTCCTAGCCACGGCAATCAGGGAAGAAAAAGAAATAAAAGGAATACAAATTGGCTAAGAAGTAGTAAAACTGTCACTCTTTGCAGATGACATGTACTATAGATAGATAATCCTAAAGATGCCACCAGAAAACTACTAGAGCTAATCAATGAATTTGGTAAAGTTTCAGGATACAAAATTAATGCACAGAAATCTCTTGCATTCCTATACACTAACCACAAAAGATCAGAAAAAGAAATTAAGGAAACAATCCCATTCACCATTGCAACAAAAAGAATAAAATACCTAGGAATAAACCTACCTAAGGAGGTAAAAGACCTGTACTCAGAAAACTATAAGACACTGATGAAAGAAATCAAAGATGACACAAACAGATGGTGAGAGATATACCATGTTCTTGGATTAGAAGTATCAATATTGTGAAAATGACTATACTACAAAAAGCAATCTACAGATTCAATGGAATCCCTGTCAAAGTACCAATGGCATTTTTTACAGAACTAGAACAAAAAATCTTAAAATTTGTGTGGAGACACAAAAGACCCCAAATAGCCAAAGTGGTCTTGAGGGAAAAAAATGAAGCTGAAGGAATAAGACTCCCTGACTTCAGACAATACTACAAACCTACAGTAATCAAGACAGAATGGTACTGGCACAAAAACAGAAATATAGATCAATGGAACAGGATAGAAAGCCCACAGATAAACCCATGTACCTATGGTCACCTAATCTATGACAAAGGAGGCAAGGATATACATGGAAAAGACAGTCTCTTCAATAAGTGGCGCTGGTAAAACTGGACAGCTACATGTAAAAGAATAAAATTAGAAAACTCCCTAACAACATTCACAAAAATAAACTCAAAATGGATTAAAGACCTAAATGTAAGATGGGACATTATAAAACTCTTAGAGTAAAACATAGAAAGAACACTCTTTGATAAATCACAGCAAGATCTTTTTTGACTCATCTCCTAGAGTAATGGAAATAAAAACAAAAATAAACAAATGGGACCTAATGCATCTTAAAAGCTTTTGCAAAGCAAAGGAAACTATAAACAAGACGAAAAGACAACCCTCAGAATGGGAGAAATTATTTGCAAATGAATCAACGGACAAAGGATTAATCTCCAAAATATATAAACAGCTCATGCAGCTCAATGTTAAAAAAAAAAAAAATAACCCGATGAAAACATGGGCAGAAGATCTAAACAGACATTTCTCCAAAGAAGACATACAGATGGCCAAGAGGCACATAAAAAGATGCTCAACATTTTTGCTAATTATTAGAGAAATACAAATCAAAACTACAATCCAGTATCACCTATACTGGTCAGAATGGGCATCATCAAAAAGTCTACAAACAGGGGATTCCCTGGCTTTCCAGTGGTTAGGAGTTTGTGGTTCCACTGCAGGGCGCCTGGGTTCAATCCCTGGTTGGGGAACTAGAATCCCACAAGCTGTGCAGCGCAGCCAAAGAAAAATGTCTACAAACAATAAATGCTGGAGAGGGTATGGAAAAAAGGGAACCCTCCTACACTGTTGGTGGGAATATAAACTGGTACAACCACTATGGAGAACAATGGAGGTTCCTTATAAAACTAAAAATACAACTACCATATGATCTAGCAATCCCACTCCTGGACATGTATCCAGAGAAAACCATACTTCAAAAAGATACATGCACCCCAATGTTCATTGCAGTACTATTTACAGTAGCCAAGACATAGAAGCAACCTAAATGTCCATTGACAGAGGAATGGATAAAGAAGATGTGATACATATATACAATGGGATATTACTCGGCCACAAAAAAGAATGAAATAATGCCACAACATGGATCAACCTAGAGATTATCATACCAAGTGAAGTAAGTCAGACAAAGTCAAATATCATATGATATCACTTATATGTGGAGTCTAAAAAATGATAGAAATGACCTTATTTACAGAACAGAAACAGACTCACAGACTTTGAAAACAAACTTCTTGTTACCAAAGGGGAAATGGGGCGGGAGGGATAAATTCAGAGTTTGGGATTAACATATACACACTACTATATATAAAATAGATAATTAACAGGACCTACTGTATAGGACAGGGAACTCTACTCAATATTCTATAATAACCTATATGGGAAAAAATCTGAAAAAGAATATATATATATGTGTATGTATAACTGAATCACTTTGCTGTACACCTGAAATTAACACTGTAAATCCACTATACTCCAATATAAAATAAAAATTTTTTCAATAAATAAAACAAATAAATAAAATTAAAAATTTCCCAAAGTCTAAAATTCAGTTACGAGAAACAGCAAGACAGAGAATTATATCCTATATCTTGGCAGAAAATGAAAACCTCCCTGGTTTCAGCTCAGGCATGGGCTTCGTAGCAACAGTCCATACTCAGACTAGTACCTTTTGCAATATGGAACCTGGAGCCTGAAAGGTAATGTCAGTGACATGTTTTTCTCTTTTGGCCTCCTTTATTTTTTCAGGATCTGTTTTCTTAGGTCAACCTAAGCACAGTTTTTTTTTTTTTCTTTTTGATATTCTGCAACCTAACTCTCCCAGATTAATTTTTCTATTCTCTTCACATTATACTGTAGGTACCAAATGGAACTCAAGGAGTTCACTGTATTAACTGATACCTGTACTTGACTCCAACAGACTTTCTGCCTCAAAGGCATGCAGAAATATCCAAACAAAGAGAAAAGACCTAAGAATAAAAATAATCAAATAACTGAGAAAACTTCAAAGAAGACCACTAAAAAACAACTGTGATAACCAGATAAAGGTTGACGTCAGTGAAAATGGCAGAGTAAAGAGCTCTGAAAATTTACTCCTTCTTAAAAGCAATAGGTAAACTAGCAAATTTTTTTCATTATTTTATAGTAAATGGTTTTCATAGTCAATTTTTTTCAGTTTTCAGAACTCTGAAAATTAACCAAAGGCTTTCAGCATTCCAGAGAGTGTTTACTCAAGAAAAATAGCTGATCTAGGTAAGAACAGTGAGCTTTGTGGTATTTTAACTTGTCCTATTTCCATCCTCTTCCTCACCAACAGGGTATCCTTGAAAAAGAACAGATCACAATCACAGTGGCATAGGTTTCTTCCTTGTGGTATCTGCCCAATATCTAGCATTATGCTTTGAACATAAATAAATTCCCATTTAAAATCGTTTGGATTTGGGCCTACTCGCTCTAACACAAAATGAAGCCTTTGTGTAGGCCACTAATGGACTTCTAGAACTGGTTCCTAGTTTCTTGTCATCAATTTTTCTTATATATTTCTGTTGGAGTTATCCATCATGTATGCTAATTTGACTATACCATTCCCCTTCCAAAACATCAGAGTATTGCCCAACAAGTAAACTATAAATTTCTGACCACAGTGTGAAAGTAGCAAGCCGACTTATGTCTTCTTCACTCTGTTACTTCCTACATCTTCCATCCCAATAATATAAATATATTCATTATCTAAGTGTAATGTGTAATTATTGAAACTGTTTATACCCACTGCTATCATACTTGCTTTGTCTTCATTCTCTTGGTCTTGACTTTCCATGTCTATTTTACAAATGTTTCTGTCTTTTGTTTTAACATTAAAAAAATAGAACTAATCAATAGACGAAAGGGAGGGAGAGATAGGGTGGATGGTAGAATACATGTAATGATTCCACAGTAAAGTCTTACAAAATCTGGAATTAAATCAGAATGAGAAGAATGTGAATGTGTATGATGGGCAGAGTCAGACCAGAAAGTATTGTTAGCTGTGTTTTGTTTGTATTCTGACAGGATGTTAGGCTGGTTGGCTGCAACTAAAAGTATTTTTCCCTGTCAATTTGGGAGGGCATGGTGAAGAATCTCCAGGTAATACACAGAGTTACTCATCTTACCGAACTAAGATTTTTAATGAAAAAGTATCCATAGTATTTGCTATGGAAGATCCAAGTGACTCTGTAGTTCTATAATGTTGGGTGGAGAAAAATAGAGGCAGCACTCAAGACTTTACTATGATCTTCCTCTAACCACTTCTATAAAGAGGCAGGTATTTATATTTAATAAACATTTATTAAATAACTAAAATAAAAATGGACTTTTTGTACAAATGATCACCATTCTTCCACCTTGTTCTATTTCTTTAAACTGGACTAGTCCAGTTTCCTTCTTTCTGCATCTATTATAGTGCTGTGTATCCTATGAACTCTCAGTAAGTCAGTTAAACTGATGTTCATCAATCCTAAAGTCAAGAACTTCCTCCAAGAAAGCTTGGTCTGAATATTTCAACAGCATTTACCACCATATACCACTTAACTCTATCTAACCATTTTCATAGGAATTTGGGGTTTTTAAAGTCTTTGCTGGACCTCAGTTGAGTTACTGTTTTTTAAAAAAAGGCGACGGTGTTGGGTCTAAAATGATAGTCTCTCTGCTCTAAAGTTGAGAAAGCCATATATAGACACCAACAGAAATAGGCTGCCACCAGTCTGAGGAATAAAAATCCCTCAGGCTCCCCAAATTTCTTCTCCAGAGACTTGCAAGTTCCATCATTAGAGATTATTATTTTGGATTATATGGCAAATACACTTTAGGTTAGGAATGACTAATTAAAAATTTAAAAAGTAAAACTAATCTAAACTAATCTGTCCTTAGGAAGCCAGTAATCTCAAAAGGTTTAAGGAATGGTAAATGTTTCAAAGGGGAGAAAGGCAAAGAGACAAGTCCAAATCCTGGAAAGCTACCTGAAGAGGAGAAGACATGGTTGGACATACTTGAAAGTGGTATGAAGACTCTGAACATAGGGTAAGTGTAGAACCACAGTGGGGTAAGGAAATAAGGAAAAGGAAGAACATTAACTTTTTCTACTTTACAATTTAAGCTTAGTGAGAAGAATTTGCAAAAGACAAACATTTCACTAAATCTAAGTAGAAGTACAAGAATGGAGGATCCCACGTAATTATTTGCCTTTTAATATGACCCACGTACTTATTAGAACATTAGTTTATCATTATACATTAATTTATTTAGATACTTACGTATTTGAGAAAACACAAGAAGGGAAAATACCCTGGACTGTGGCAGGAGCCCGAGGTCCTATTTACCAGAAAAAGAAAATAATTAGTTTGCATCCTTCCCCAACAACTTGTAACATGATAATATCCTCTAATAGTTCTTTATTCTCTATTGTCACAGTCTTGTTTAAAAGCCTCCAGAGACTCTCGACAACGAAGTCTAAATTTCTTTGCAAGGCATAAAATATACCATACAATCTGATGTTCTTATCTACCTCTCTAGTGTCTTCTCTGGCTAGTCTTCCATGTGTATTCTATGGATCAGAGGCACAAAATAACTTATTTCCTAAATGTATCATCTTTTCCATGCCTCTGGGCCCTTGTTTTTGCCATTTCCTTTGTCTGGAGCACCCTATGCCCTCTTTTAACTTCTTATCTTTTAGATCTCAGTCAGCTTGTGTTAACTCTTCTAGAAAGCCTTCCTTGAAACTAAGTAAATATTCTTCTCTAGTGGTCCTAAAGCATTCTACCCATTTCTATTATAAAACTCATTATGGTTTTTAAGTAATTAAAATTTTATGGTAATTAAAGGTTTACTCTTCTGTCTCCCTGATTATGATGTAAATTTCCCACTATATCTCCAACATTTATTTTTTGAGAATACTACGTAATTAATGTTTCCTCAACATTTATTCATTGATTTGTTGGCCATTAATCTCTTCCCACTCAAACATCATCTCACTTGCTTTGTATGTAATCTAGCTAGATTTCATTACTGGATTTTAGTAAAGATTCTGGATACAGATGACATAGAAAGTTTTTATGCACAACACCTCCACACTGGATTTGGTGTTTGTTAATTATGCAAATACACAAATGAATAAAAATTTTAGACAAAAAGAATGTCCTGGTTACAGAAAGTAGTGTTAGTAATTAGAGCCTGTTCAGTCAAGTTTAAGTGGTAACTCTTGTTTCTCCCAATAAATGAGTAAACAATAGGTACCAGTGACATGTAAAAAAGTCTTACTTAAATCCTATGAACCTTTTTGACTTTGTTTGTGTAGATATGTTTTTTTGTGTGTGTTCAGATTTGGAGAAGCAGTACCTGAAATTAAGAATTCATAGACCTGAGAAATTAAGTGTGAAGATAATATAATTTTAAAAGTAAAATAAAAAACAAGATCTTCTGTGGTTTGATTAATATGCTGGAGTAAATATTCTAAAAATATTTTCCTAGAATTCTGTATAAAATATTAAAACCATCCTCTTAAAAACAGCTAAGCTTTCAAGGAGGTAAGAGAAATCTTTGAGAGTAAAAAATTGGGGGTAATGGGGAACACACACATGGAATTGTAAGCAAATGATGAAGCTGATGCCTGCCCTGCACCCATTGGCCATAACTGCAAACTTAATGGATAGCCAGGGGATTTAAAACCATATATCAGGCTCAAACCAGATGGGAAATAAAACCTTAGAGCTTGTGAAAATATACTTTATCCCCCAAAACTACATCGTTGGTGAAAGAGCTGTCTTAAAAAAATCATGCCACAGAGGTAGCAGCACAAACAAATTATGCCTTGGCATCAGCTGTGGATAGAGGAAGAAGAGCAGAAAAGAATAATATCTCTGAAGAATTCATAATCACATATTATCTCTTATGTGACTTTGAGGTTCAAATTCACTGTATGGTCCATAAAACTCCAAATGAGAAATTTTAAATGAACCTGTTTTTATAGCTCTCCCAGATGCCTAGCAGTAGCATATGAAAAAAACTTAACAGCTTTATTGAAGTATAATTGATATTTGCAAAACTGTACATATTTAACGTGTTCAGTTTGAGTTTCTACATAGTAATACATCCTATCAAAGTATGGAATTCTGTCAAAAATGATGCATTTCTGTCAAAAACAAGCTAACATATAACAACACATCCCTGCCACTCACACATAGACAAATATGAAGAAACAAACCAACATGCCAGTTATCAGGAAAAAAAAAACAACATTAAAATTAGACCACAAATATTTCAGATATTGGAATTATAAAATATAGAATATAAAATATGTGCATTTTATATGTTTAAATAAATAAAGTAGTAATTGGAAATCACAGGAATGGAACATCAAAAAAGTCCAATCAAATCTGAATAATAATGAGAAATTTTATAATATATATTATATATATGTATAATCAAACAAATTTAAAAGTGTATTAAATTTATAGAATAGTAAAATAGATAGAACTGAAGAGAGAATTGGTGAAATGGAAGACAACCTCAAAGAAATTAACCAGAATGCAATAGAGAGAAATGGAAAATGTGGTTTTTAGACGATGTAGAAGTAGACACACACACACAAACACACACACACACACACACACATACACACATATATAACTGGAGTTTCAGAAGAAAAGAATGAAGAAAATGAGGAGAAGCAACATAGGAGAGAAAAACAGCTGAGACTTGGCCAGAACTGCTCATCATAGTGACACTAAAGTAAAGCAGATGAAAGATCTTAAAAGCAGCCTGTGGTGTGTGTGTGGCGGGGGTGAGAAGGTGGGGAGGGGGATGTGGGAGGAAGGACCACTTACACAGGAATTAAGTAGATCAGAAAGCAGATAATTTAAGTGAAACAATATTTTTAAAGTGCTAAGAAAAAAAGAACTGTCCCTGAGAACTGGTATATCCATCCATAATTATATCCCATAACATGGATAAAATACAGTTTTATTAAATAAAATCAGAGACTTCTTTACTCCTAAAATACATTCATTAATGACATTTCTAAAGAATGGATGTATTTTAGGAAAAATGAAGGTGATTCTATAAAGTATGAAATGCAAAAAGGAATGATGAACAACAATAAAAAATGGTAAACGTGAGAAAATGTAAATAAAACTTGAAAAATAGAATAGTAATTTAATAGAAAAATAAAACATAATTTCTATAAAATAGAAAAGTAATTTAATTTTGAATTTTTTACCAGATAAATTATTAGTTAAATATGATATGAGATAGTGAGTAGAAGTAAATTATTCTAACTTTGACTTTTACTTTAAGTATACATGTTAAAATTTAAGGGTAATTGTCAAAAGAAATATACACATAGTAAAAAATTTCCAAAATAGTAGAAGGAAAGCTGAATTTAAAAATACATTTAATATTCTAAAAGAAAGGAAGAAAGGAAAAATTAAATATATATATATTAAAAAGGAGAACAAACTGAAAGCAAAATAAGGCAGTAAAAATCTTCCAAAGATCTGTAATTAACAAAAATGTAAATGGTTTAAATTCAGTTAAAAATCAGAAATTCTAATACTTAATAAAATAAAGCAAAATCCAAAGTCAAGTATTTATAAGAGCTACAATTAAACATCTAAAGACTCTAAGATTGAAAGCTGATACAACTATAGTAACATCAGGCAAATTGAATTTAAGACAGAAAACATGGCTCAGGATAAAGGTCACTACATAACAATAAGATTAAGTTATTAACTTGGTAATAAGTTACCAAGATTGCTAAAGGAACTACTCTAGGCAGGTGAGGTTAAAAAAAAAAAAAAAAAGGCCACAACTAGAAACAAGAAAATAACAAATTGGAAAGTGCACTGGTAAAAGCAAACCTACAGTAAAAGTAGGAAATCATCCATATACAAATATGATATCAAAACCAGCAAACATGAGGAGAGTACAAATACAGGAAATGGGAATTACATTTGAAATTGAGAGACCAGCAACTTAAAACAACCTTGTATATATATAGACTGCTACATCAAAACCTCATGGGAAATACCAACCAAAAAATAGATACACACACAAAAAAGAAAAAGCAACCCAAACACAATACTAAAGATGTTATCAAACCACAAGAGAACAAAAGAGGAAGGGATGAACAAAGACCTACAAAAACAAACTCAAGACAATTAAGAAAATGGTAATAGGAACATACATATCAATAATTACCTAAAATGTAAATGGATTAAATGCTCCAACCAATAGACACAGAATGGCTGAATAGATACAAAACAAGACCTGTGTATATGCTGTCTATAAGAGACCAACTTCAGACCTGGGACACACACAGACTGAAAGTGAGGGGATGGAAAAAGATATTCCATGCAAATGGAAATCAAAGAAAGCTGCAGTAGCAATACTCATATCAGACAAAATAGACTTTAAGAGACAAGGAAGGACACTACATAATGATCAAGGGATCATTCGAAGAAGAAAATATAACAATTGTAAATATATATGCACCCAACATAGGAGCACCAATTTATAAAGCAAATGCTATGGCCATAAAAAGGGAAATCAAAAGTAACACAATAATAGTGGGGGACTTTAAGACCCTACTTACACTAATAGCAGATCATGCAGACAGAAAATTAATAAAGAAATACAAGCCTTAAATGACACACTAGACAAAATAGACTTGATATTTACAGAACGTTCCATCCAAAACTAGCAGAATACACTTTCTTCTCAAGTGCACACGGAACATTCTCCAGGATAGATCACACATTGGGTCACAAATCATGCCTCGGAAAATTTAAGAAAATTGAAATCATATCAAGCATCTTTTCTGACCACAAATCTATGAGTTTAGAAATCAATTACAGGAAAATAAACTATAAAAAACACAAACACATGGAGTCTAAACAATATGTTACTAAACAACCAATGGATCACTGAAGAAATCAAAGAGGAAATCAAATAATACCTAGAGACAAATGACAACAAAAGAAAGAGAATCTAAAACCTATGGGATACAACAAAGGGAGTTCTAAGATGGAAGTTTATAGCAATACAATCTTACCTCAGAAAACAAGAAAAATCTCAAACAACCTAACCTTACACCTAAAGCAACTAGAGAAACAAGAACAAACAAAGCCCAAAGTTAGTAGAAGGAAAAGAAATCATAAAAATCAGAGCAGAAATAAATGAAATGGAGATAAAGAAAACAACAGCAAAGATCAATGAAACTAAAAGCTAGTTCTTTTGGAACAACAAAACTGATAAACCTTTAGCTTTACTCATCAAGAAAAAAAGGGAGAGGGCTCCAATCAATAAAATTAGAAATGAAAAAAGTTAGTTACAACTGACACCACAGGAATACAAAGGATCATAAGAGACTATTACAAGCAACCATACACAAATAAAATGGACAACCTAGAAGAAAGAGACAAATTCTGAGAAAGGTACAACCTTCCAAAACTGAACCAGGAAGAAACAGAATATATGAACAGACCAATCACAAGTACTGAAATTGAAACTGTGATTAAAAAACTTGCAGCAAACACAAGTCCAGGAACAGACAGCTTCACAGGGGAATTCTATAAAACATTTAGAGAAGAGTTAACACCTACCTTCTGGAACTCTTCAAAAAATTGCAGAGGAAGGGAAGGAATACTTCCCAAGCCACCATCACTCTGATACCAAAACCAGACAAAGATGTCACAAAAAAAGGAAATTACAGGCCAATATCACCTATGAACATAGATGCAAAAATCCTCAACAAAATACTAGCCAACCAAATCCAACAACACATTAAAAGGATCATACACCATGATCAAGTGGGATTTATCTCAGGGATGCAAGGATTCTTCAATATATGCAAACCAATCAATGTGATACACTGTATTAACAAATTGAAGAATAAAGACAATATGATCATCTCAATAGATGAAGAAAAAGCTTCTGACAAGTTTCAACACCCATTTATGATAAAAACTCTCCATAAAGTGGGCATAGAGGGAACCTACTTCAGCATAATAAAGGTCATATACAACAAACCCACAGCAAACATCATTCTCAATGGCAAAAACTGAAAGCATTTCCTCTAAGGTCAGGAACAAGACAAGAATGTCCACTCTTGCCACTATTATTCAACATAGTTTTGGAAGTCCTAGCCACACAATCAGTGAAGAAAATGAAATAAAAGGAATCCAGATTGGAAAGGAAGAAGTAAAACTGTCACTGTTTGCAGATAACATGATATTATACATAGTAAACCCTAAAGATGCTACCAGATAAGTACTAGAGCTTATCAATGAATTCTTTAAAGTTGCACAATACATAATTAATACACAGAAATCTCTTGCATTCCTATACACTAATAATGAAAGATCAGAAAGATAAATTAAGGAAACAATCCCATTTACCATCACATCAAGACAAATAAAATACCTAGGAATAAACCTACCTAAGGAGGCAAATGCTTGTACTCAGAATAAGTACTGAGTATAAGATACTGACAAAAGAAACCAAAGATGACACAAACAGATGGAGAGATATACCATGTTCCTGGACTGGAAGAATCAATATTGTGAAAATGACTATACTACCCAAAGCAATCTACAGATTCAATGCAATCCCTATCAAATTACCAATGACATTTTTGACAAAATTAAAACAAAAATTTTTACAATTTGTATGGAAACATGAAAGACCCCGAATAGCCAAAGCAATCTTGAGAAAGAAAAATGGAGCTGGAGTAATCACACTTCCTTACATCAGGCTATACTGCAAAGCCACAGTAATCAAAACAGTATGGTACTGGCACAAAAAAAGAAATATAGATCAGTGGAACAGGATAGAAAGCCCAGAAATAAACCCACGCACCTGTGGTCACCTAACCTATGGCAAAGGAGGCAAGAATATACAATGGAGAAAAGACAGTCTTTTCAATAAGTGGTGCTGTGAAACCGTAAACAAAATGAAATGACAACCTACAGAATGGGAGAAAATATCTGCAAATGATGCGACCAACAAGAGGTTAATTTCCAAAATATACAGACAGCTCTTGCAGCTCAGTATCAAAAACATGAAAAACCCAATCAAAAAATGGGTATGAGATCTAAATAGACATTTCTCCAAAGAAAACATGTCAATGGCCAAATAGCACATGGAAATATGCTCAACCTCACTAATTATTAGAGGAATGCAAATCAAAACTACAATGAGGTATCACCTCACACTGGTCTAAGTGCCCATCATCAAAAAATCTGCAAACAGTAAATGCTGGAGAGGAGGTGGAGAACACGGAACCCTCTTGCACTGTTGATGGGAATGTAAACTGGTACGGCCACTATGGAGAGCAGTATGGATGTTCCTTAAAAACCTAAAAATAGACTTACCATATGATCCAGCAATCCCACTCCTGGGCATATATCTGGAGAAAACCATAGTTCAAAAAGATACATGTACCCCAATGTTCACTGCAGCACTATTTACAATAGTCAGGACATGGAAACAACATAAATGTCCATCAACAGAGGAATGGATAAAGAAGATGTGGTACATATATACAATGGAATATTCTCAGCCATAAAAAAGAACTAATGTCATTTGCAGCAATATGTATGGGCCTTTAGAGGAATGCAAATCAAAACTACAATGAGGTATCACCTCACACTGGTCTAAGTGCCCATCATCAAAAAATCTGCAAACAGTAAATGCTGGAGAGGAGGTGGAGAACACGGAACCCTCTTGCACTGTTGATGGGAATGTAAACTGGTACGGCCACTATGGAGAGCAGTATGGATGTTCCTTAAAAACCTAAAAATAGACTTACCATATGATCCAGCAATCCCACTCCTGGGCATATATCTGGAGAAAACCATAGTTCAAAAAGATACATGTACCCCAATGTTCACTGCAGCACTATTTAATGAACTTATTTACAAAACAAAAATAGTCACAGATGTAGAAAACAAACTTGTGATTACTATGGGGTAAAGGGGGGGAAGGGATAAATTGAGAGACTTGGATTGACATATACATACTATATATATACAGTGTGTATATATATATGGATAATTATATATATATAATACATAACTAATAAGGACATACTGTATATGACAAGGAACTCTACTCAGTACTCTGTAATGTATAATGGGCTATATGGGAAAAGAATCTAAAAAAGAGTGGATATATGTATATGTATACCTGACTCACTCTGCTGTACACCTGAAACTAACACAATATTTTAAATCAATTATACTCCAGTGAAAATTAAAAAAGAAAAAAAAAGTTATCAGGCAAACAGTTATTCATGTAGGGAGGAAGGCAAGGGAGATAACAGTTTTACAATGAGAGGACCTGAAGGGGAGCTCTACTGGTAGACTGGTTTGCTGTAGGTCCTTAAGGTAAGAAAGGGCTACAAATTATACCTGAGGGGAGGTACAGGAATTTTCTCTTAACCGAGGGTTATTTATGATTCTATTCATCCTGTTCCCCTTAGGCAGAAATAATTGTGGTTTCCTCTACTTGCTGATTTCCTGCTAATACATAGGCCTAACAGCTAACGTCATAAAAAAAAGTATGACCAAGTAGAGAAAATTAAAAACTCACTTAAGAGGAACCCAGCAATCATGGGGCTGAGAACTACATGTGACATTGTCAAAAGCAAAACTGATGAAAGACTCAAGCTATGCCCATTCACTGCATATTGCCTATGGCTGATTTCCAGCTACAGTGGCAGAGTTGAATAGTTGCAATAGAGACTTCATGGCTGGCCAACACATGAATTAAAACCTTAGGTCTCTCAAATAAAGAATAGACATTTTTGGGGTATATCTGTGGAACATTAAAAAATATCGATACATATTTGGCCACGAAGAAAACAACTTCAATGAAGAGAGATTTAAAGGCTATATTTTCTGATACTAATTCAAAGAAATTAACAATAAGAATGTTACCAAAATTATTTATTAGAAATTAAAAAATATACACAGATATCTGTTTTGAAAGAGAATTTAGAGGGGAAGTAAAATCTATGTGTAAACCAATAAAAAACAGAACAATTTACATCAAAATCTACAGTTGTGAGCTACACTCACAGGAAAATGTTTAGCATAGAGGGTATTATTATTAGAATAGAATAAAAAACAAAATTCCACAGTTTTGGAAGACAGAGTTAATAGCTTGGCTGGGAATGTTCTGTCCTTATCTCTATGGAAAAATGGATGTTTGACTTTGACTTTATTAAATTTACTTTTTGCTTCTTTATTTTTTAAATTAAATTACAATTGACTTACAATATTTCCTTAGCTTCAGGTGTACAGTAATTCAGTTATATATATATTTTCAGATTATATTCCATTATAGATTACAAAATACTGAATTTAATTTTTCATGCTATACAGTAAATCCTTGTTGCTTATGTATTTTATGTATAGTAGTTTGTATCTGTTAATCCCATACTCCTCTCATTTGCCTCTCCTTCCCTCCCTTCTCCCCTTTGGAAACCATATATTTGTTTTCTATCTGTGTGTGACTGTTGTAGTTTTGTATATAGAAGTGCTTCTGCTGTATCCCATAGATTTTATATGGTTGTGAGCTCTTTTTTGTTTATCTTGAGGTATTTTCTGATGTCTTCTTTGATTTCATCATTGAGCTATTGGATTTTTAGTATCATGTTGTTTAGTCTCCATTAGTGTTCATTCTTTTCCCATTTTTCTTTCTGTGGTTGATTTCTAGTTTCATACTACTGTGGTCAGAAAAGATGCTTGAAATAATATCTATCCTCTCAAATTTGTTGGAGCTTGTTTGGTTACCTTAGTATGTGGTCTGTTCTAGAGCTTTCCACACATGCTTGAGAAGAATGTGTAGTCTGTTTTGTTTTTTTGGGGGGGGATGTAGTATCCTGTAGATGTCAATTAAGTCAAACTTGTCTACTGTGTCAACGTAGGACCTCTGTTGCGTTACTGATTTTCTGAGAAGAAAAATATCTGAAATAAACACCTTAGCTTTAACAGCTCAAGGAACTAATTAAAGAAGGACAAACTAAGCCCAAAGATAACAGATGGAAGGTAATAACAAATATCAGAGTGGAAATAAATGAAACAGAGCCTAAAAAGAAAATAGGAAAGATTAATAAAAATAAGTACTTTTTAAAAAAGATTAACAAAATAAACAAACCTTTAGCTTGACTTAACAGAAAAAAAAAGGGGGAAAGACTCAAA
This sequence comes from Physeter macrocephalus, assembly GCF_002837175.3. Lineage (NCBI taxonomy): Eukaryota > Metazoa > Chordata > Mammalia > Artiodactyla > Physeteridae > Physeter > Physeter macrocephalus. The sequence goes on along the minus strand of NC_041215.1, from coordinate 90,793,763 downwards.
ATTAGAAATGAAAAAGTACACATTACAGTTGACACCACATAAAGTCAAAGGATAATAAAAAACTACCATGAATAATTATATCCCAACAAATTATATAACCTAGAAGAAATGGATAAATTCTTAGAAACATCCAACCTACCAAGATGGAATTATAAAGAAGTTGAATATCTGACAGACCAATTACTAATGAGATTGAATCAGTAATCAAAAACCTTCCACGCAGGGAACTATGTTCAATATCCTATGATAAACTGTAATGGAAAATAATATAAAAAAAGAATGTATATATGTGTATAACTGAGTCACTCTGCTGTATGGAAGAGAGTGGCACAACATTGTAAATCAACTATAGTTCAATGAAAAAAATTAAAACCTTCCAGCAAAGAAAAGTCCAGGACCAGATGGTTTCACTGGTGAACTGACCAAACATTTAAAGATGAATTAATACAAATCCTTATCAAACTCTTCCAAAAAAAAAAAAAAACCCAAACCCAGAAGATGAGGGATCAGTTCCAAATTCATTATACAAGGCCAGCATTACTGAGATATCAAAGCCAGACAAGGACACTACAAGGAAAAAAAAAAAAGCTATAGACCAATATCCCTGATGAACATAGATGTAAAAATTCAAAACAAAATATTAGCAAACCAATTCAGTAGTACATTAAAAGAATCATATGCCAGGATCGAGTGGGATTTATCCCTGTGATGCAAGAATGGTTCAACATATGCAAGTGGTTAACTGTAATACACCACATTAACAAAATGAAGGCTAAAAATCATATGATCATCTCTAGATGCATAAAAATTATTTGACAAAATTTAGCACCATTTCATGATAGAAATTCTCAATAAACTGGGCATAGAACGAATGTTCCTCAACATAATAAAGACCATACAAGTCCTCGGCTAATATCATATCCAGTGGTGAAAAGCTGAAAACTTTTGCTCTACGTCAGGAACAAGACTAGGATGCCAACTCTTGGCACTTTTATTCACACGGTACTGGAAGTCCTAGCCAGAGCAATTAGGCAAGAAAAAGAAATAATATATAACTAAATCAGAAAGAAAGAAGTATTATTATCTCTATTTGCAGATGACATGATATTATAAAGAGAAAACCCTAAAGAATGCACCAAAAAAACTGTAGGAGCTAATAATCGAATTCAGTAAAGACATAGCATACAAAAATCAGTATATAAAAATCAGTTATGTGTCTGTACACTAATAACAAACTATCAGAAAAAGAAATTAACATAATAATTCCATTTAGATAGCATCAAAAAGAATATTATATTTAGGAATAAATTTAACAAAGGAGGTGAAAGACCTGTACACTGAAAGCTATAGGACATTGATGGAAGAAACTGAAGATACAAATAAACGGACAGATATGCCTTAATATGGATGGGAAGAATTAATATTGTTAAAATGTCCAAATGTGACCTACTAATTTAATGCAGTCTATATCAAAATTCCAATGGTATCTTTCACGGTAATAGAACAGTCCTAGAATGTATATCAAACCATAATAGATCCTGAATAGCCAAAGCAATCTTGAGAAAGAAGAACAAAGCTAGAGGCATCACACTTCTTGATTTTAAACTATATTACAGAGCTACAGTAATCAAAACAGCATAGTACTGGCACAGAGGTAGATGGGGCAGAGTAGAGAGCCCAGAAGTAAACCCATGCATATATGTATATGTATATGTGTATATATATATATATATATATGTATATATACATTCAATTAACTTATAACAAAGGAGTCAGGAATATGCAATGCAGAAAGCATAGTGTTTTTAAAAAATAGTGTTGGGAAAACTGGACAACTGCATGCAAAAGAATGAAACTGGAGCCCTACTTTATATAGTACACAAAATTCAACTCAGAATAGATTAAAAACTTGAACATAAGATCTGAAATTATAAAACTCTTGGAAGAAAACTAAGCCCCCTGACATTGGTCTTGGCAATGATTTTTTGTATTTGACAGCAAAACAAAGAAAATGAAAGCAAAAATAAATGGGATCACTTCAACCAAAAAGCTTTTGCACAGCAAAGAAAACCATAAACAAAATGGACAATTCATGGAATGGGATAGAACAGTTGCAAACATCATATCTGATATGTGGTTAACATCCAAAATACATAAGGATACAATTCAATAGCAAAAAACTCATAATACCCAATTAAAAAATGGGCAGAGAGACTGAACTGACATTTTCCAGTTTAAACCTACAAATGGCCAACAGGTATGTGAAAAGGTGCTCAACATCGATAATCATCAAGAAAATGCAAATCAAAACTACAATAAGATATACATCCTAATAGGTGTGAGGTGACATAAAAAAGACAAGAGATAAATTCTGGTGAGGATGTGGGTTAGAGGGTACACATATACACTGTTGGTGGGAATGTAAAATAGTACAGCCATTATGGAAAACAGTATGGAGGTTCCTCAGGAAATTAAAGATAGAACTACCATATGATCCAGCAACTCCACTTCCAGGTCTATACACACAAAAAAATGAAATCATTATCTTAAAGAGATATCTGTACTACCATGGTCATTGCAGCATTATTCACAATAACCAAGGTATGGAAACAATGTCAGCGTCTGTTGATGAATGAATGCATAAAGAAAATATATTTTCTAAACACACACACACACACACACACACACACACACACTCACCATCTGGGAAAACATGGATGAAGCTGGAGGGCATATTATGCTAGGTGAAATAAGTCACACAGAGACACAAATACTGCAAGGTTACACTTTTATGTGGAATCTTAAAAAAAATGTTGAACTCATACAAACAGAGAGTAGAATGGTGGTTGCCAGGGGCTGGGATAAGAAGCAAATAGGGAGAAGCTGGTAAAAGGGTAAACCTTTTATATATAAGATGAACAAAGTCTGAGGATCTGATGTATAACATAGTGTCTGTAGTTGATAATACTGTACTGCATAATTGAAATCTGCTAATGGAATAGATCTTAAGTTTTCTCACAAAAAAAATCAAAGAAATATCTTAACATTGGCTAGGAAAAGGTTTCTTACACAGGACACAGAAATAACTCATCAAAAATAAATGGTAATTTAAATGATAATAACCTGTTCTTCAAAAGCCTTAATAAAAGAGAGAAAAGGCATATAGTGTGAGAATATATTACACCATTATATACAACAAAGGATTCATTATGCAGAATATTTAAAAAAAACCTACTAACAAATTAGTAAGAAGCAGAGGCACAATCTCATAGAAAAATAGGTAAGGGGCTTAAGTAGAACCTTCACAAAATGAGATATCCAAGGAGCCAATAAAGATATGAAAATTCATTACTAATAAGAGAAATGTTAATTAAAACCTCAATAACATAACAATCTACCAGAATGGCTAAAATTAAAGACTGTAATACCAAAGTGTTGAGATGGCTGGATATGAAATCACAAGAATTCTCATTAACTGCTGGTAAAACTTTAAATTGGTGAGACCCCTTCAGGAAACTCTTGAGCATTATCTACTAGTGTATATACATATCCAATCTCCAAGCAGTTTTATTTTTAGATATATATCCATAGAACACACTCACACTCAAATGTGCTAGAAAGTTCATAAATTATTACTCATAACAGTTCCTATCTGGAAAATCCATATATCCATAAACAGTAGAATTGTATGTTCATGAAGTGGAATACTATATAACAATTAAAATGAATTACAATGACACACAAAAATAGTATGAAACTCAGAAACATAATATTGAGAGAGGCAGCCAGAAACAAAGCATACCTTGATTTCATTTATATATAAAGTTCAAAAACAGGCAGTACTAATCTATTGTGGTAGAAATCACGAGAATGAAAAGGAGGCAGGATGTTTTGATTTGGAGGGAAAAGAATGAGTGTGTTTGCAGTGCAGATAATATCATTGTTCATATCAGGGGTTACATAGATTTGTGTGCTTTGTGATGATTTATTGAACACAAATTTGTATTTTCTGAATGCTTTTAATTTTAATTAAAAAGTTAAAATAATAGTATTAGGATACGTACACAAGATATTATGAATAATTTTATGCTAATACATTTGGAAACTTAGGCAAATTGATAAATTTCTAGAAAAAGATAAATTACCAGACTAACAACTAAATGATCCTATATTTAAAAATGTTTAATTGTAATTAAGAACTACCTAACAAAGTAACTCCTAGCCCAGATAGCGTCACCAGTAAATTCTACAAAATGTTTAAGGAAAAAATTACCCCAATATTCTACGTAGGTCTTCCAGAAGAAAATAAAGGATGTAATACTTATAAAGATAGTACAACCTTTATGTTAAAAAAGATATTATGAGCAGTGAAAATTATAGGCCAATTGCTGTTATGACTATATAAGGAAAAAATGTAAAACAAAACAAGCAGATTGAATCAAGGTGCATAGGAAAAGAATAATACATAACGATCAAATGATTATTATTTGAAGAAAAGTCTGGAGCAACATTTTTTTAAATGAACATAATTCATTAACAGAATAAAGGAGAAAAGTCATATAATCATCTCAAGTAATTGTGAAACAAAAACAAAATCCAACTGAACAAAACTCAACATCCATTCATAATGAAAGATCTTAGCAGGGTAAGGATTTAAGACAATGTCCTTAATATGTTGAGACCTATAAAAAATAATCAGCAGGCATTCTTCTTAATAACAAAATGTTAAGTATTCTCTCTCAGATTGGGAATCAAAAAAATGTCTTATTCAATACACACTAATGATACTAGACAGTTTAAGAAGTCAAGAAAAATAGCTGTAGGATTGGAAAGAAAGAAATAAAGCTGACATTTGTAGAAAACATTATTATATATGTAGAAAGTCTAAAATAATCTGTAGACAAATTATTAGTAATAATAATTGAGGTTACCCAGGTTTCTGACCAATATAGAAAACTTAGTTTTATTTCATCAGAGCATCAATAATTATAAAATACAAATTTAAAAGATATTCTTTAAAATATCATAAAAAATCAAGTTCCTAGGAATAAATCTAATGAAAAATATTTAAGACACAAAAGCATAAACATTAGTGAGAGAAATTAAAGGAAAGTTATGTATGTTCTTGGTCTGGAAGATATAATACTTTAAAGATGTAATTCTCCTGAAACTGATCTCCAGATTAATGACATTCCAATAAAAAATCCCAGTAAGATTTTTTTTTTTTTTTGGAACTCAACAAGCTCTTTTTAAAATTTATATGGAAAGGCAAAGGGCTAAGAATAGTCAACTAGTCAATACTCTACCTGCTCTACTGGATATCAAGATTTACTACAAGGCTTTTGTAATTAGGACAGTGGAGTAGTGGCTTGATAATAAGAAACTGCACAAATATACACAAATGGATATATAAACTATAATATCAGAAATCAAGATAATGACAGTATCTGCAGAGGAGAATAGTGATTGGGAGTGAGTACAATGAGGCCTTCTGCTGGATTTCCAATGTTCTATTTCTCGATCTACATTGTGGTTTCATGGGTGTTTTGCTTTGTGATAATTCATTGAGCTGTATATTATTTTGTAGTCTTTTCTGATTATATGTTTTATTTCAGTTTAGAGAATATACAAAAATATAATATGATGAGTGCGATTTATTTCTGAAATGGGAAAATAGTATATGATAGAATCTATCAACATAATCCTTATAAATCAAAGAACATATCATGATTATACCAATAGGTACTAGAAAAGATTTTTCAAAAATTAATAATTTGATTTCATAAATAAAATTCATAATTTCATCTTCAGCCATAATAAGATAGGAAAAAACACTATTTAAAGATAATAAAGTATTATTTACCAAAACCAACAGCAAATATCCTAAATGTCAAAACACCAAAACAATTTCAAGTAAAACACAGAATTTAACAGTCATATTGTTAACTACCATGCCACTTAATATTGGAAGTTCCAGTAACTATATTTAGACAGATTAAAATGAGTACAAACATTTGGGAATTTAAAAAATTCTCTCATGTAATTGTTTATTAAGAAACAAACAAGAAATATTAGCAAAAGTATTAAAATTAACAGGAGATTTTGGTAAGGTAATTGGATACAAGATGAAAAACTTTAGTGTTTCTCTAGCATTAGGAATCTATTTATACATGAATGTGGGAATATATTTATAAAAGTGGCAAAAGTGATAAAATTACTTAGGAATAAACTTAAGCACAAAACCAATATTTATCCTGAATCACATATTTATGTGTCATATATATGTATATAATAAAACAATATTCAAGACAACTTCTAAACAAATAGAAAGGCATTCAATACTCAAAGAAAGAGAACAATTAACATTAAAAAGTATCAATTTTCTCAAAATTAAAATAGAAAATTCCTTCTCATCCTTCATGTCTTAAGTCTGACCTATTCTGTAAAGGCTTCTCTGAGGACCCCAGGCAGACCTAGGCACTGTCTTCTCTATATTTCTTCTGATTTGTACACACACCTACTTTCTTTATTGTACTTATCATATTGGGTTGTGGTTACTGGCATGATTATCTCCTTACTACACTGTAACAGCCCTGGGTAAGAACCACGGGTTTTCTTTGTTCAGTCTTTAGCACCATACCTGGCATGAATCAGGAGCTCAATAAATGTTAGTTGAAAGAATGAATTAATAGACTGCACAGTTTACTCAATAGCTGTTGCTGATGTTTACCTGATTCACAGAAGTAGCTTGGTCTCTTTGATCTTTCATTCCAATCAGTATTTATCTCCTTCTACATAATCCAAACAACAAAACAAACATTCTCAAAGGATTTTTTTTTCCAGGATCTGAACATCAACTATTATTTATATATTTAAAATAGAGATTTAAGATTCTGATAATTCTTAAATGTCAATTTTTTTAGAAATGCACACATTTTTGATGGTTATATTACATCTATTATTTACAGAATTCAAAAGTTCACAGTTATATTATAGGAGGGCCACAAGACTATGCACACATAAGGTAATTTTCTAAGACTCATGGGACTCAGAATACAGTTGTACTCACATCTAATATTTATTACAGTAAAAGGATACACTATAGGATAAATAAGGGGAAAGACATAGGAGGAGTCTGGAAAAATCCATGCATAGTCTTCCTTATGTTCTCTCCCTCCTGTAAAAGGACACATTTGAACATGCTCTTTTCTCCAGCAATAAAAAATGCATCAACATGTGTGCAATGTTTCAGCCTGAGAAATCCATTAGAAACTCAGCACTGAAGGTTTTTATTGAAGGCTGGTCATGAAGACATCCTCTGTCTAGTGCATATATGAAATTCTAGCCCCCCTAAAGGAAATAAGATGTTCAGCAAAAATTACATTGTTTGCAGAATCTATGTACATGCACCCACCCATTCAGTTAGGGAAATTTCCATATCGGTTAGGGAATGTTAGAAAAGCCAAGTTCCCAAACACTAGCCATAGGCCAATCTTGAAAGCAGGTCTCTACAAAGACAGCAGTCCCAAGCCTGCTAATGTTAACTCTTTTCTGTACAATATTATTTATTGTTAAATTATCTTTGGAGTGCACTGATTAGTAAGGAAGTTAACAACGGGACAAATGAATAGGTGTATTTTTTAACAAGGCTAAAAAAAGAATAAAAGACTAAGCAGAGCTGGAAGGCAGAGAGCAGATTCTCTGAATATATGAGGATTTGGCTCTCAGAGCAGAAAATCCAGTGCAATAGACTTCTTTTTTTCTTTTGGCTGCACCATGTGCTTTGTGGGATCTTAGCTCCTAAACCAGGGATCGAACTCAGGCCCCCAGCAGTGAAAGCGCCAAGTCCTAACCACTGGACTGCCAGGGAATTCCTGCAATAGACTTTTTTATTCCCAGATCTGAGAGCTGAACACAGGCCACCAGAAATACATTTTCTGACAGTGGTAGGCTTTGTACAACATGTTGGAAACAGGATGTGATACTTATCATAATAAAATTCTCATAGTATTTATCATAATAAATTAGATATTTGTGGACATTTAATATTCATTTTAGAGAAATATGGATGGCAAATTTAAAAATACACATATTACTCAAAAAAGGTCAATAATAAAATTTATAGACTGTTTTTAAAGAAGTTTTTCATTTTTTTGTTGTTGTTTTGGTTTGGTTTTTAGTACACGACATAGTCTTTGACATCTGTTGGGCAATATGAGGACTTTAAATGTCAGAGTTGTTAAGAAATTTATTTTTCATGCTTAATGTGGATATTAACATAGTAGAACACTGAAATGTAAAATACTTGTTTATAATAAAACTGTGCTACAGAGAAGCATATTATAGTAAACATACTACATTTATGAGCTATGTATAATGTAGTCTGTCAATCATTATGCATTAGAGGACACAGAAGATGCCACTTTCTACCCTAATCAAATAGAATTCATTTGGAGAGAATTTAATATTTTTCCAGTTTACTGAAATCTCTTGCAAACCATGTTAACTTTTTAGCACAGTTGATACAGTTAACACTGTGTTACTAATGGAATGGAAGATGTGGTTTTGACTCCTATAATCGCAAGCTGGCAATGCACAGAGAAAAATATCTATATATCTATGTTATATTCAGAAGCTGCACCCTGAATTTTTGCTGGTAACTTTTCAACAGCAAGTAACTGTTCACTGGTCAAAAGGAAATGGGGAGAGACGGTATGTCTGTCTCTGAACAATCCATCAGTACTAGTCAAAGCCCAATCAGAGAAGCCTAATTTGATACTTCTTCTGAAGGTTGCACATATGTACTGTAAACAACATGTTGTAGCTTATATTTGGGAAGACTATCCTAGAGCTATTAAAATTTTATTATGGTATGATTAATTTCAGGGACTGAAGTTCTGTACTGTCATTTCATGAGTGAATTTTTTATACCAATGATGATCATATGATTGTACTTCATTTATTGTTTGCATTTGGGGCAAAAGAAATATATACCTCATCCTTTGAAGGACCCATATAAGACTGTGAAGATCTGGGAAAATTTCTTGTAGCTGAATTCTGAGCTGAAATCATTGAATCTTGAGCTGAGACATGTATCTCTCCTGGAGAAAGATGAGATACTTTTACATATGAAAAGATAATATTGCTGGAACAAGGGTGAATGTTAATGAATAGAACTGATCCAATGTTCTCCCTGCTGAGCTGCCACAATCACTGGAATACACCAATCAGGGATTTACCTGAGTTAAGGAAGTATCTCTAAGAATAACATGACCTTTTCTGATGTTTAGTGCCTACAAATTTCCAGTGGTTCACCACTGCCCTCAGGAACAAGTCTGAGATTCTTAACCTCTGATCCTAATTTATTTAATATTATGCCAGTTTAATCCCTATAACTAACCACAAACCGCTGGCAGATTTAACTGTTTGCATTTCATTCAGTCTGTCACGGAAAACCATTCACAACTTGGATAGGGGAATAACCAAAACTGTGTTTTAGGAAGATTGCTTTACACCAAAATGTAGGGTGGATTAAAAAGAGGAAGAAGAGGTTAGAGGAAGGTTATTGAAATAGTCAAGGACGGAGGAAAGAAAGGCAGCAGTTGTGGGAATGCAAAAGAGAGGGAAAGAGGAATGAAGGAGGTAGATTAGACAGAGAGTGGCAACTTTGGGATACAAAATTCAAGAAAGAGGAAGAGTCAAAGATAAGTCAAGTATTGTGCCTGGGTAAAAACAGAAGGATCAAGAAGTTGAAAAATTTGATTTTTGTATTGAATTTGAGGTGGTCATTGGCCACTGGATGGAGGTGTCCAGTATTTTCTATGTGTGTATATAGGTTTTGCATGAGAGTGTTTTTAGTGACTTCCAAAAATCTAACAAGGTGCAGAAAAACTTAGTTATTGTATATTCCACTCAAGGGGAGATGGGAAATAGGATGTATTGTCTGTGGGGAATAGATGGCAGTGCAGTATGAGGACCTTCCTGGGGATATTTCTCTGTATTATAACCTACTGAACCATAGTATGTCAGTCCCTTACTCTACCTATCACTATAAACAGCTACAGCAGAGACTCTAACTTTTCCACCTTTGCAAATTTCAAAAGTCATACGTATCAAGCAATCATTCAAACATATAGGCTAATTATAACATCAAAATTCATAAACAGTTTTATACCATGCTTTATTTTCCAAAACAACCATGGTTTTTATAATCCATGGTATAACAAGTAACTTGAGAAACCATATGGTGAAACCATAATTAGGTACTTAACAAACAACAATTATGAATGTTTTTTATTTTCTTACCTCTATTATCAAAAATACTTGATTTTTTATTTGTCTCTCCATCTTTCTATATGGTACATTAAAGATAAAAACATTCATTAGTAACTTCACTTCTGAAAGAGATTTTGCCTTCTACCAATCAACCAAATTAATACAGATTTTCTTCCCTTTTATTTTCTAACTCTCTCATGAAAATTGTCTCAGGGACAATACTTATTACCAACCTCCTAGGACACCTTCCACAGGGATCTCAAATTTCACTAGTTCAAAATTGAGTTTAATATGCAGCCACGTACAAACTTTACCCTCTTCTAGTACTCCATATTTTGTTTAAAGACATGGTAATCTATTTAGTGGTTGGTTCTAAAACGTTTAGTCATTCAGTTTGTTTCAGGGAAATAAAATCCAACCTATTCTAATCCAGTCTAATGCTTTAAAAACACATTGCTTAGAATCAAAATAAAATTTATCATCCCAGACTCTCTATTTACTGTAATAACATTTTTGTATCTGTCTGTCCCATTAGACAATGAGTCCTCAAGGGGAAAGATTATGTCTTATTCTTCTTTGTATCCTATGTGACCAACTTATTCATTTTCCCTTTCTTCAGGAAAAAGTCACAGGGCTTTGGCCAACAGTAGATGCTCAATAAATATTAGATATTGCAATTGCTAAATGTTTGTTTGGATTAGTTTCTGCTAATGAGAGTGAGTGAGTTTAGCACAAAGGTAACTCAACACATCTAGGGAAAGGGATCAGTTCTCAGGAATAGATCCTAATATTCCTAACCAATCCATAACATGCTAGAGAGGGAGATGGTTCACAGAAGTAAAAGTTAACTAGATAAATTAATAATCACCATACAGAAGCTTGAGACATAATTTCATACCTTTTGTTCAATATCATTGTCTTGTACATCTGGCTGACAAACAACAGAAGGTACTGATTTTTTTGCAACATTCTTTGAACTACTTAGAGACCGATGAATGGTGTTTACAAAGGGTCCTAAAAGTAAATGAAAGAAACAGTATTGTTGTTGTTGTTGCAGTATGCGCGCCTCTCACTGTTGTGGCCTCTCCCGTTGCGGAGCACAGGCTCCGGATGCGCAGGCTCAGCAGCCATGGCTTACCTGCCGCTCCGCGGCATGTGGGATCCTCCCGGACCGGGGCACAAACCTGCGTCCCCTGCATCGGCAGGCAGACTCTCAACCACTGCACCACCAGGGAAGCCCAGAAACAGTATATTTTTTAAAAGAACTCACTGAAGTATAATTTAATGGTTTAATTATAATTGTTTGGTTTAATTATAATTTAATTATAACTTAATTATTTAAATGGAATGGTTTCCTCAATTTAAAAATACATTTGTAACTGTGAAGCCATCACTGCAACCAAAATAAAATTTCTAATACCCCTGAAAGTTTTCTCATCCACCTTTGTAATCCATTTATCTCTTTCTTCCCATCCTCATGCAACACTGCTCTGTACCTCTTACACAAGATTAATATGAATTTTCTAGAATTTTATATGAATGGGATCATATAGTATGTAATATATAGTATTTTTTGCCTGGCTTCTTTCACTGAGTATTGTATGTTTTAATAATTCATTCCTTTTTTTAAAAATTTCTGAGAAGTATACTTCTCAGATACTTCCACCAAAAGAAAAACATATTAAATTGTGGTATATTTACACAATGGGATATTCACACAATGGGATAGGATTAGTATTGAAAGGAAGTAAAATGTCAAACAATACATAGGTAAAACTTTTGAAATATAATGCTGAGTATAAAAAGCAAGTCACAAAACACTGTACACAATATCATATCAATTGTATTAAAATATCTTAATAATGGTATCTTTGTCCATCAGAACCATGGAGAACAACAGTTTTAAAGTTTTGGGGGGAAAAAAAAGCCTGACAACTTATAATTCGATATCAAGGGTAAATAGTATCATTCAGGAATGAAGGTAAAATAAAAATACTCTCAGGTGAAGGAAAACTAAGATAATTCAGTGCCAGATAATTTGTTCTAAGAGAGATGCTAAGGGAAGTTCTATAGACTGAAGGAAAATGATACCAGAAAGAAACGTGGGACCAGAAACATCAGGAATTAATGGGCGACCAAAATGTTAATTATTTGAGTAAATATGATAGGCTGTTCTTCCCCTATTTAGTCATTTAAATGATGATTACTCTGAGTGGCTGTTTGGTATATGTAGATGTAATACATAAGATAATTATAACAAAGGGGAGAGGAGTAAGGAGACATATATAGTGGTAAGGTTTCCATATTCTACATAAAGAGGTAGAATATCTAGTTAGGGTTGACTGTGATAAGCTAAGTAAGTACACTGTTACTTAGAACAACCACTAAAAAATCTGTACAAAGAGACATAGTAAAAACAATAGCCATGGACAATTGGAAATCAAACTTTAAAAATACCATGTACAACAGTACCGAAAATGAAGCACTTATGTATACACATAACACAACATATACAAGATTTCTGTGCTGAAAACTACAAAACACTTATGAAAGAAATCAAGGACGACCTAAACGTCCTTGATTGGAAGGACCCTGTAAAGATTTCTTTCCCCCTTAAATTGATCTATAGATTGATTTAATATACTTTATTCAAAAATCCTGGCATAATTTTTGCAGTAAAGCTGAGTATAAAATTTATACTCAGGCAAATGAATTTAAATATCCATAAAAATTTTGAAGAAAACTTAAGTTGCTGGAATTATACTACATTTTAATAACAAGCTACAGTAATCAAAGACTGCAATATGGGCAAAGGGGGAGACACACTGATCAATCAGAAACAGAAACATAAAATTAAAAGGCAAGTTACAGACTGAGAGAAAATATTTGCAAGTCACACACCTGAAAAATACTTATATTCAGAATATACAAATAACTCCCAAAACTCAACAGAGCAAAAAGCTTCAACAGATACTTCACCAGGCAGGATTTACAAAAGGCAAACAGCATATGAAAAGATATTCATCATCATTAGCCATCAGGCAAATACAAATGAAAACCACAATGAGATACAGTACATCTATTAGAATGACTAAAATAAAAACTACTGATAATACCAACAGTTACAAGGATGCATAGCAAATAGGGAATGCAAAATGCTATAGCCACTCTGGAAAACAGTTGGGCAATTCTTTATAAACTTAAACATATACAACAATTCCTTGTTCACAAAAAAGCTTAATGTATACTTCTGATCTTTCTATTCATAATCACCAAAATCTGGAAACAACCAAATTTCCTTCAACTGATGTATGCATAAATAAAACTGGTGCATACAGACAATGGACTAGCAATAAAAAGGAGTCAACTATTGACAAATGAAATAATTTGAAAGAATTTCAAAGGCATGCTGAAAGGAGCAATTATCAAAAGGTCAAATACCATATGATTCCATTTACAAGGTATTTTCCAAAGGAAAAAGAACTATAGTGATGGAGAACATATCAGTGGTTGCCTGGGCTTATTAGTGGGAGGGAAGATGGTGTGACTGCAAAAGGACATTTTTGGAATGTTGTAAATGTTCTCATGTGATTGTGGTAGAGGTCATACAAATTCATACATGTGTTAAAATTCATGCAATTACATAAAAAAATTCCATTTTGCTTTAGGGTAATTTAAAAACCACAATAAATTACCTCAGGATCTTTTTATGAGAATGAAAAAATACAGAGACAAGATCAGAAGCAGGAACTATAGAGAATTCTGGCCTCTGAACTCTGGATAGTTGCCAATTACGAAATGTGGGGGCAAACTGCCCATAAGAGTGTAAAGGTTGTGACACTGTATGGAGTTCATATTCAGTTCAGTGATGAGATGGAAAATAAGGAGGTTTGATTATGGTGAATGGGAAAGAGGGGCACTTTTAATATATAATGAATTGTGATATCACTACTGTACATTTCTAAAATTCACACAAAACAAGAATGATTCACTTGCCAATCTCTTAGAGGGTAGAAATAGATCCTCTCCCCCCACCCAGATATGTATTAATATAGTTTTAGATTTCATCTTTGTCTCCCAACTATGCTTAATTTATAGTTTTGATACCTGGACAACTGTCACAGATAGACTGGTACCTTAGTGAGGCTGAAAATCATATTTTCCATCTATCATCCTTTCCTCCAATAACACTGAGATTTTTTTGACATCAGTAAGACCAGTCTGGCCTACATTCAACACTAGACTTTTAGAAGATCATTCTGCATGAGATAACTGCTTTAGAGACTGAGAATTTAGTTTTATTGTCTACATTTAGTAGATATGTGGCTGGTGTTGTCATAATTGTATATGTTGTAACTCTTTGATATTTTATAAAAAAAATCTTTGGACTTGAAAAATGGGACCAAAAAATCTTTGGACTTTAAAAATCTTTGGTCTTTAAAGCTTAGAGCTGAATTAAGTGAAACTCAGTAGTCCTGAGTGGAAGACAGCCTCAGCTAAGGCAACCCTGTCTTATCTCAGAGACTTTATGAGACTAATCAAATTACACATTCAGGGAAGAAAAGATTTTAAACTTTTTCTTTAGAATTTAATTGATAAAGACAAAGGGATTTAATTTTTATACTTTAATTTTTCCCTGGAAATGTAATATGGGAGAAGAATTCATATTGCTCAATTTCTAACAGTCTTATACTTTTGATAGTATATTATTTGGAGGATATTTATGCTGTTGCTTGGGTTCCTGGTCTAATCTAATGAGCTCTAATGGACAACATGAAGTAACATAGAATGATATAAATAAAGAAAGTGATATTTCACTGGGGTCCATAGTGGGTTGAGTGAATGTACATAAACTTAATTTCTGACTCACTTCAGAGGTTTTTTCTTTTTTTTAACATCTTTGTTGGAGTATAATTGCTTTACATTGTTGTGTTAGTTGCTGCTGTATAACAAAGTGAGTCAGCTATACGTATACATATATCCCCATATCCCCTCCCTCTTGTGTTGCAGAGTTTTTAAAAATCATTTTGAGAAATATAAAAACATTCATGTATTTTTCATTCAGCAGCAATAGACCATTTAATTTGTCTAAAATGATGATAAGTTCAGAACACTAAATCTGTAACTTGAGATGAAATTCTGAAAGCAATAGAGGTTATATCATTGTTTGTAAGCATCACTCTAAATCTATCATTTGACAACAAAGAACAGAGGAATTATCTGAATTTAAGCAAAAAAGGCCATCCAAATTCAGTCTTTCCCCAAAATACTATTTAATATTTCTTATCACAATATTAAATTACCATTTGCTCCTTTATTTGCTTTCTGGTCACCAACAGGATAAACTATCTTTATGTCATCATTACTCTTCTCTTTCTTCTTTGGAGAAAAAGCTTAAAGAAATGCAACAAAACATTTATTTTCAATAATGATGATGACAGAATTACCCATGACAGGCTCTCTTTTCATGCCCAATAGGAAGTGAGCCTATATGCTAATTTCTATTTAGGATTGTGGGGAGGTATTGGAGAAGATGGAGGAATGCAAAAAACGATTACTCGTCAAATGTTATCCCTTCAAGTTAAAAGACAGGACAGAATTTTCCTCTGACAGAGAGAAAAGCTATACCTGGCTCAACTGTAACACGCCATTTCGTCTTTGTAGAGATGGATACCAATACAGCTATTGGCTGGAGACCCACCAGCCCACATTGACAACTGCAACTCTTGAATGTACCTCACAGCCTAGCATAAGCAACCATATACATATTCCTCCTTTAGGATAAAGGAAATTATAGTTCCTGTTTCTAACCATTTAGGAGGGCAAAGGATCCTCACAGCATGTGCACTCAATGGATTTTCATTAAGGCTGTCAAATGTGAGAGTGATCTGTCTTCTCATTGGAGTAGGTTCACACAATATTCCTGTCCTCTCTTATTCTCTCTGTCCCTCTGGAAGCTGTCTACTTGGTGGAAGATGACAACATTACTACAGAGGAATAATTCAATTTCATTTGTCACCTGATAAAATAATTTATATCCTATTTCTTCAAAAAAAGGGATTTGAGGCAACAAGTGTTTAAAAATGTCTTCTTGAAACTCTTTTCCTATTAAATGAGAAAGTTAACAGTTGTTGATGCAGGGATGTATATAGTTTCTAAAGTGATTTTTTTTTTTTGAAGGATGAAATTGCTATCATTATCTCAATGAGTGGAATAGACTGAATTAGTCCATTCAGTAAGCATGCATGTATACAAACACACACAAAGATATATGTATATATACATATAATACTAGGTGCTCTGTGAAACACAAAGGTGGGAATTACAATATAATAGGTAATTAAGACAGTGGGAAGTATGGAATACATGTATTAAGAATACAAAGTTCTATAAGTGATTCGAAGGACAGGTATCTTCCAATTACAGTTAACAAGAAAGACTTTTTGTAGTGTCACTTACAGTGGAGCTTAAAGAATTGTAGGAGTTAAAGAGATGGACAGTGAGCATGTCATTCCAGGCTAGAAACTTGGATAAAGAGAGGCACAGAAGTATAAAAGTTCACTTGTGTTTTAGGAATGGTCAGCAGTCTCGTTTGACTAGACAATGAAATTAATTGAATGCTTACTATGGGCTAGAATTCGTGGGCTCTTTATGGGATTTTGGAGTATTTTCTTCTCAGATGATGCAACTGTGATTCAAAGAGGTTAAATAATTTGTCCAATCTGTTTACATGGCTAGACAATGGTAAAGCAGGACTTCGACTGCAGCAGTTTGGCTCTAGAGCCTAAGCATATCACCCCTAGATCATATCTGCCTTCTTCAAGGAGGTAATGTGAAATAAAGTTAGGTTTGGGTTTGACCCTAGATGGTGATGAATGGTTGTCTAAGTCTGAGCTTCATTTAAGAGGTAATGGGGATCTTTAAGTTTTGAGGCCAGGAGAAAAAACTAGCAGAACAGAGTTTTATGTGTAATTATGTAGCAGTGTAAAAAATGGATCTGAGGTAGGTAAAAATAAGAGCCAATGGAGACTAGTTAGTAATATACTTCAGTGACAAAGGGAGGCTCTCACATAGAAACAGGATTGATGGGACAGAGATAGGATTGATGGGATGCTATGATGATAACTCATGGAAGATTATTATCTTCTTTCCTGATACATTTAGTCACAGATAATTAAAACAAGTCTACATTTTTGTATTCTGGCCATGAAATTTTAATATCATTAATTAATTTAATGAATCCTACTATAGTCTTAAAATGTTAAAAATAAAAGGAAGCTGGTAGATATTGGACATAACAAAGTAATGACTTGATGTACTTTCTTTAAACTTTCATTTCTTTCCTTTTTTCCTTTCTTTGTTCCTTTCTATCTTTCTCTACCTCCTCCTTTCCTTCTTCCCTGTGTTCTTTTCTGGTACTGTCTATTCTTTATGGCTGGCAAAATAGTAGAACACCATGTTGCTATGTGATAGCAATTATCTTACAAATTTTTAAGGTTTCAGTAGCAAAAAATACATTAAGTATAGGGAAGTTGGTTAGAACTACACTATAGGCAAGCCTGTCTGCTGAACCACTTGATAAGGTTATTTTAATTTTTACATGTATGTCTACTTTTCAACTTGAACTATCGATAGGGAAATGCCTAGAACCCTTCCCTAGCACAAAGCAGGTAGCAAGCGTGAGCAAACAGAGTTTTGTAAAAGGATCTTTTACATAAATACACAGACAAGCACTTTCTACATAGCTACATCAGCCCTTAATGTTCTCACATTCATAATGTGGTCCATCTTGTTCTCTGTAATCAATTGTATTTTTCCTCATATCTTCTCTTTTAATGCCACTTTCTTGCATTTTTTGTAAATGATAAGCCATTTTTTTCTCTAGAAGGGCTTGTTTCTAAAATATTAAAGAAGTATATTGGTTAACATCAACTTGCTGTTTAGAAATACAAATAAATATTTAAAATGTGATAGTATGTTGGAAATGAGCAAGACTTGTGACTTGTAACGTTATTCTGAGTACAAATTTGGGAGGGTAGTAAGGGGTAAATTTCCACACATGGTCAAACATGAAGAATATATTTAACCCTTAGATGCAATTTATCTTACTTCACACCTTCAGGGTGTCTAGTTTCAGATCAGATAGCATCTCAATGCATTGCTCTCCTGGTGAGTTTAGGCAATTTCAAATCATCTTCAGTTGGAGGATTCCTTAACCAAGAGTCACTCAGGCCTAACATAGGTAAACATAATATCATACATGAAATTTGACTTCTCTCTGTAAATCTCTGGACTAATATCGACACTGGATGTGCCAGAAAAGAGATAGCTGCACAGAGGAAAACACCCAGAAATCCTCAGAGAACTTCCTAAAGTAGTCAGCAATGGAATGGATCACTATGTGTATGTGAGGAAACTATCCAAGACCAAAGACAGGATCATCCCAAAGGATTCAAGAAAACAGTACTTGGCACCTACCTATGATGCCTATTCTCACCAGCCACCCCAGAAAAATTTTGTAAGTCATAGGGCACTGGGTAGAGTACTAAAATGTTGCCTCAGTAGTGGGGAATAACTAGTCCCAGATTAAACATGGCTCTGGCCCCATCTAACAACTATTAAAAAGCAAGACCTATAAAAATCAAACCATTTCCAAATAAACTACCTATCTACATTCAAGAAAAAAAAGCTAAGAAATATTTATAAATAGCTGAAAATATTCAGCACACACAATATAAAATTTATGATATCTGGCATCTAATCAAAGAATACCAAGCATATAAAGAAGCACAGAAATATGACCCATAAAGTGAGCAATCAATAAAAAATGATCCAGAAATGATACAGATGTTAGAATTAAAGATAACGTTAAACTAGATAAACTAAAAATAGAGTTATCATGTGATGCTACAATACTACTTCTGGGCATATATCTGGAGAAAACTCTAATTTGAAAAGACACATGCACCCCAATGTTCACTGCAGCACTATTTACAACAGTCAGGACATGGAAGCAACCTAAATGTCCATCAACATAGGAATGGATAAAGAAGATGTGGTATATATGTATGTGTGAGTGTGTGTGTGTGTGTGTATACAATGGAATATTACTCAGCCATAAAAAAGAATTACATAATGCCATTTGCAGCAACATGGATGGACCTAGAGATCATCACATAAGTGAAGTAAGTCAGAGAAAGACAAATATCATATATCACTTATATGTGGAATCTAAAAAAATGATACAAATGAACTTATTTACAAAGCAGCAATAGACTCAACAGACATAGAAAACAAACTTATGGTTACCAAAGGGGATAGCAGGGAGTGGGTGGAGAGATAAATTAGGAGTTTGGGATTAACATATACACACTACTATATATAAAATAGGTAAACAAGGACCTGTTGTATAGCACAGGGAACTATATGCAGTATCTTGTAATAACCTATAATGGAAAAGAATCAGAAAAAGCATCTATCTATATATACCTATATATGTACAACTGAATCACTGTTGCACACTTAAACCTAACACGACTTGCAAATTAACTATACTTGAATTTTAAAAAAACAGAAAACATAACTACATTCTATATATTTACAAGGTAAATAAGAGACACAGAAGATATAAAAAGGGCCCAAATCAATTTTTTTTAATGTGTGAGATGAGTAATGCAATGGATGCATTAATGGCAGAGTAGATATTGCAGGGAAAGAGATTAATTAATACATGTTCAGAAAAAGAAACCATCTAAAAAGAAACACAGAGAAAAAAAAAATTACAAAATGAGAGGCTGTGGCCAAGATGGCAGAGTAGGAAGACCCTGAGCTCACCTCCTTCCATGGGCACACCGAAATTAAAACTATCTGCAGAGTAACTGTAAGAATGACATGAAGACTAGCAGAAAAGATTTTCCACAACTAAAGATATAAAGAAGTAACCACAATGAGATGGGTAGGAGAGGAAGAGGTGAGGTATAGTCAAGAGCCACACCTTGGGGTAGGTGACCCACAAGAGGATAATCACAATTGCAGAGATTCTTCCCAAGGAGAAAGAGGTCCAAGCTCAACATCAGGCTCCCCAGTCAGGGGGTCCTGCACCAAGAAGACGAACCTCAAGAACATCTGGCTTTGAAGGTCAGCAGGGCTTGTGCATGGGAGAACCAGGGGGCTGTAGGAAATAGTGACTCTGTTCTTAAACGGCACATGTAAATCTCACATGTTCTAAGTCCCAGCACAGAGTAAGTTGAAAGAAGCCTGAGTCAGACCAACTTGTTCATCTTGGAGAGACTCCTGGAGAGATAGGAGGCAGCTGGCATTCCCTCTAGGGATGGAGATGCTGGTGGTAGCCATTTTGGGAGGCTTGTTCTACTATGAAGACACCAGTGCTGGCAAGTGCCATTTTGGAATCCTCCCTCTAGCTTATTAGCACTGGGGGATGATCTTCTCACCAGGGAGCTGGCACCAGTCCTGGGATCCACCTGGGCCATACAACAAGCCTCACTGTGACCCACCATCTCCCAACAGGTGACTAGTTCCTAACCCAGCCACCACAGGCCCCATAGCCAGCCTCAACAGGACATGCCTTGCCCACCAGTTGGCTGGCACGAGACATGGGACCCCCTGGGCTTTGTAACCAGCTGCACCAGGACCCAGCTATGTCCACCAGTGGGCAGGCAGCCATCACATGAGGCACGGCCTGGCAGCCAACCAGACCAGGGACCAGCCCTGCCTACCAGCGCACCAAAGTAGTCAGCCCTGCAACTGCAGAAGCAACAGAAAGGCCCATGCAGCCCCCATAGGGGACACCCCTAGAGCATAGAGCTCTCATGACCAGAGGGGAGTGTGCTGCTGGGCGTCACAGGATGGTACCTACATAAGGACACTTCTTCAAGATTGGGAAATGTAACCAATCTACCTAATATACAGAAATAAACACAAAGAATTAGGCAAAATGAGGAGAGAGAGCAATATGTTCTAAACAAAAACAAAACTTCAGAAAAAGAACTAAATAAAGTAGAGATAAACAATCTACCTGATAAAATTGAGTTCAAGGTAATGGTCATAAACACGCTCAAGGAACACAGAAGATGGATGAACCAGTGAGAAGTTCAACAAGAGTTAGAAAACATAAAGAAGAATCAAACAGAACTGAATAATACAATAACTAAAATAAAAAATATACTAGAAGGAATCAACAGATTAGCTGATACAGAGGAACAGATTGGTGAACCAGAAGACAGAGTAGTTGGAATCACCTAAGCTGAACAGAAAAAAGAAAAAAAAGAGTTAAACAAAATAAGGAGAGTTTAAGACATCTCTGGACATCAACCACACTATCATTTGCATTACAGGGGTCCCAGAAGGAGAAGAGAGAGGGAAAGGGACAGAGAAATTATTTGAAGAAATAGATGAAAACTTGTCTAACCTGGGAGAGAAAATAGACATTCAGGTCCAGGAAGCACAAAGAAACCCAATCAAGATCAACCCAAAGAGGTCCACACCAAGACACATTATAATTAAATTGGCAAAAATTAAAGAAAATCATAAAAGCAGCAGGAGAAAAGCAACTAGTTATGTACAAGGTGACTCACATAAGACTCTGAGCTAACTTTTCAGCAGAAATTTTGCAGACCAGAAAAGGGTGGCACAATATATTCAAAGTGTGAAAGGGAAAACTATAACCAAGAATACCTGGCAAGGCTATCATTCACATTTGAAGGACAGCTCATAAGTTTTGTAGATAAGCAAAAGCTAAGAGTTCAGCACTACTAAACTGGCTTTACAAGAAATGTGAAAGGGACTTCTCTAAGCAGAAAATAGCACAACTAGGAATATGAAAAACACAAAAGGAAAAATCTCATTGGTATAGGCAAGCATACAATAAAGGCAGTGGATCAACCACTTATAAAGTTAGTAGGAAAGTTAAAAGACAAAAGTAGTAAGATCATCTATATCCACTATAAGTAGTTAAGGGATACATAAAACAAAAAGATGTAAAATATAATATATCAAAACATTAAAAGTAGAGGGGAGAGTAAAAATGTAGGGTTGCTAGAATGCATTTGAATCTAAGAGATAATCAACTAAAATAATCATATATATATATGGGATTTTACACATGAACCTCCCAGTAACCACAAACCAAAAATGTATAATAAAACACAAAAAAAGAGAAACAAATCCAAGCATAATATTAAAGATACTCATCAAGTCACAATGGAAGAGAGCAAAACATTAAAGGAATGTAAAAGAACTACAAAACAACCACAAATCAATGAACAAAATGTCATTAAGTACATACATATCAATAACTGCTTTAAGTGTAAATGTACTAAATGTTTCAATCAAATGACAGAGTGGCTGAATGAATACAAAAACAAGACCCATATATATGCTGATTACAAGTGACTCACTTCAGCTCTAAAGACACACAAACTGAAAGTTAAGGGGATGAAAAAAGTACTCCATACAAAATCTGGGGTAGCAGTACTTTTATCAGACAAAATAGACTTTAAAACAAAGACTGTGACAAGAAATAAGGAAGGATATTACATAATGATAAAAGGACTGATCCAGAAAGATATAACAATTGTAAATAGCTATGTATCCAACATAGGAGCACCTAAATACACAAAGTAAATACTAACAAACATAAAGGGAGAAATTGACAGTAACACAATAATAGTAGGGGACAATAACACTCCACTTACATCAATAGATAGATCATCCAGACAGAAAATCAATAAGGAAACACTAGCCTTAAATAACACATTAGACCCAATGGATTTTATATATACATATAACATTCCATCGAAAAGCAGAATACATTCTTTTCAAGTACACGTGGGACATTCTCCAGCATAGATAAATCACATGTTAGGCCACAAGACAAGTCTAAATAAGTTTAAGAAGATTGAAATCATATCAAGCATCTTTTCTGACCACAATGAAATCACCACAAGAAAAAAACGTGCAAAAAACACAAATATGTAGAGGCTAGACAACATGCTACTAACCAACCAATGGGTCACTGAAGAAATCAAACTAAACATACCTGGAAACAAAAGAAAATAGAAACACAATGATCCAAAATCTATGGGACACAGCAAAAGCAGTTCTAAGTAGGAAGTTTATAGCAATACAAGCTTACCTCAGGAAACAAGAAAATTCTCAAATAAAGAACCTAACCCACACCTAACAGAATTAGAAAGAGAAGAACATACAGAAAAAAAAAAGAGTCAGTAGAAGGAAAGAAGTCATAATGAACAGAGCAGAATAAATGGAATAAAGACTAAAAAAAAAAAAGGTGGAAAAGATCAATGAAACTAAGAGCTGGTTCTTTGAAAAGATAAACAGAATTGATAAACCTTTAGCCAGACTAATCAAGAAAGAGCGGGCCCAAATAAATAAATCAGAAATGAAAAAGAAGAAGTTACAACCAACACCACAGAGATACAAAGGATAAGAGAGTATTATGAACAATTATATACCAATAAAATATACAACCTATAAGAAACATACATTCCCAGAAATGTACAATCTCCCAAGACTGAACTGGGAGGAAAATATGAACAAACCAATTACCAGTAACGAAGTTTAACCAGCAGGACCTGAGGGCTTCACTGGTGAATTCTACCAATATTTAAAGAAGAGTTAACACCTATTCTTCTCAAACTATTCCAAAATATCAAAGAGGAAGGAAGGGTCTTCTAAACTCATTCTAGGAGACCAGCATCACCCTGATACTGAAACAAGACAAAGACACCACAAAAAAGGGAAATTACAGGCCATTATCACTGGTGAACCTAAGATGTAAAAATCCTCAACAAAATATTAGAAGTCAGAGCTTGACAATACATTATAAGGATCACATACCACAACATTATAAGGATCACATACCACAATCAAGTGGGATTTATCCCAGGGATATAAGAATGGTTCAATATCTGCAAATCAATCTATGTGATACACCACATTAACAGTCTGAAGAAAAATCATATGATTTTCTCCATAGATGCAGAAAAAAGTTTTGACAAAATTCAACATCCAGTTATGATAAAAAAAAACCCTCCACAAAGTGGGTACAGAGGAAGCATACCTCAACATAATAAAGACCCTTTGTGGCAAACCTACAGTCAACATCATACTCAAATGGTGAAAAACTGAAAGCATTTCCTCTAAGATCAGGAATAAGACAAGGATGCCCCATCTCACCACTTTTCTTGAATATAGTATTGGAAGTCCTAGCCATGGCAATCAGACAAGAAAAGTAATAAAATGCATCCAAATTGGAAAGGAAGATGTAAAACTGTCTGTTTGCAGATGGCATGATACTATATATAGAAAATCCTAGAGATGCCCCCCAAAGTTATTATAACTAGTAAATGAATTCAGTAAAGTTGCAGGATACAAAATATACAGAAATCTGTCCTGTTTCTACACACTAACAATGAGTTATCAGAAAGAGAAATTATGAATCACATTTACAGTTGCATCAAAAAGAATACAATACCTAGGAATAACTCTAACAAAGGAGGTAACAGACTTATACTTGAAAACTATAAGACATTAATGAAATAAACTGAAGACAAATGGGAAGATATACTGTGCTCATGAATTGGAAGAATTAATATTGTTAAAATGACCATATTACTCAAGGCAATATACAGATTCAATGTAATCCCTAACCCTAACCAATGGCATTTTTTTAGAACTAGAACAAATAATTCTAAAATTGGTATGAAAACACAAAAGACCCTGAAGAACCAAAACAATCTTGAGAAAGATGACGGAAATCATGGTCCCTGATTTCAAAGTATACTACAGAGCTACAGTTCAAAGCAGTATGGAGCTGGCACCAAAGCAGACACATATATCACTGGAACAGAAGAGAGCCCAGAAATAAACCCACACTTGTATGGTCAATTAATCTACAATAAAGGATGCATGAATATACAACAGAGAAAAGACAGCTTCTTCAATAAATGGTGCTGGGAAAACTGGACAGCTACAGGGAAAGGATCAAACTGATTTACTTTCTCATACCATATACAAAAACAAATTCAAAATTGGATTAAAGACTTAAATGTAAGACCCCAAACCAATAAACTCCTAGGGGAAAAATGGCAGTATGCTCTTTGACATCGATGTTAGCATTATTATTATTACTTTGATCTGTCTCCTCAGGCAAGAAAAACAAAAGCAAAAATAAACAAATGGGATTCCAACAAACTAAAACGTTTTTGGACACGTAGACTATTGGCAAAACAAAAGGAAGCTTACTGAATGGGAGAAGATATTTGCAAACGATACACCTGATAAAGGGTTAATATCCAAAATACACAACGGAATCTTACAACTCATCAAAAAACAAAACAACAACAACAAAAAAAACAAGCCAACTTAAAAATGGTCAGAGGACTTGCTCAACAAGACTAATCTTCAGGGAAATGCAAATCAAAATCACAATGAGTTACCACCTCACCCCTGCCAGAATGGCTATCATTAAAAAGACAACTAATAACAAATGGTGAGGATGTGGAGAAAAGGCAACCCTCAAGGCACTGTTGGTAGGATTGTAAATTATTAGATGGTAGCAGCCACTACGGAAAACAGTATGGAAACTCCTCAAAAAATTAAAAATAGAGCTACCATATGACCCAGGAATTTCACTTCTTGGTATTTAACCAAAGGAAATACAAACACTAATACAAAAGATACATGCACCCCAGTGTTCACTGCAGCATTATTAACAGTAGCCAAGATATGGAAGCAACCTAAGTGTCCATCCATAGCCAAATGGATAAAGAAGATGTGGTCACACACACAGTGGAATATTACTCATCCATTAAAAATATGAAATCTTGCCATTTGTGACAACATGGATGAACTAGAGGATATTATAGCTAAGTGAAATAAGTCAGAGTAAGACAAATACTGCATATCACATGTAGCATCTAAAAAATAAAACGAACAACAACAAAATAAAACAGATTCAGATACAGAGAAGAAACAGGTGGTTTCCAGAAGGGAGGGGGTGGGAAGTGGGTAAAATAGATGTAGGGGATTAAGAGGTGCAAACCTCAAGTTATATAATAAATGAATCACAAGGCCAAAATATATAGCATAGGGAATATGGTCAATAATATCATAATAACTTTGTATAAGGACAGAGGATTACTAGACTTATTGTGGTGATCATTTTATAATGTATGCAAATGTCAAATCATTATGTAATACACCTGAAACTAACATAATATTGTACACTGACTATATTTCAATTTTAAAATTACAAAATGAAAAGCATATCAGTGAAGTCTGGTACAATGTCAAGCAGCCTATTATGTCTGTAGAGATGCAAGATAGGACAAAAAAAGTTTGATAATAATGTCCATTATAATTGCTTCTATTCTACATAATACTGGAGGTTCTAGTCAGTGCAGTCAGGCAAGAAAATAAAATAAAAAGGCATCCATATTCAATGAGAAGTTAAACTACTTTTATTTGTAGCAACATGATCATTCATGTAAAATATTGATTGGTACCTAGAATAAAACAACTAGAACTAATAAGTTTTTATCAATACAAGATACAAAATGAATATTAAAAATTGTTTTTCTATATCCTAACCTCAATTGGAATTTGAAATTAAAAATACAAATTACAATAGCATAAATCATGAAATATACAGGGATGAATCTAGCAAAAGATGTGTAAGAGCTGTACACTTCAAATTACATGAGTACATGAGAAGAAAAATTAAGAAAACCTAAATAAATGGAGAGAGGTATTTGGTTCATGAGTTGGAAGACCCAGTATTATCAAAAGATCAATTCTGCCCAAAGTGACCTACAGAGTCAATACAATTCCAATCAAAATCTCAGCAAAATTTCTTGGCAGAAATTGACAAGATGATTTTAAAATTTATACAGAAATGTAAAGGGCTTAGATTAACCAAAACAACTTCAAAATAGAAAAACAAACTTGGAAGGCTAACATTACTGATTTATACAATTATTAAATGTATAATAATCAAGGCAGTATAATAGACAAATAGGGCAAAGAGCAGAAAAGGAGTAAATTTAGACTAATACAACTGATTTTTAACAAAGAAGCTAAGACAGATCTCTTTAAAATTTTTGACAACCCTGTAACTTAAGCACATAAATTGGAGTAAAAATACTGATAATATCAAATCTGAAAGCAAAAAATATAAATATATTAAGAAACATATACAAATGAATTGAAAACCTCTCATATTAAAACATGATTCAAAAAAGACAATTTAGAATAGCTGCATTGGAAATATCAATAATTCAAATAGCTCTGCCATTAAGATGCCTCAGGTAGCCTGTGGTGTTACCATGCCTACCATCAGTGGTCATGTTTAATGGACATTCCCAGTGCCATAATTTGATCCACTGCACTAGATGTCACTAAAATTGGCCAAGACTCCTTGAAAAGCAAATGTGATCAGGCAAAAATTAAGAGGAAACCTAGGGCATGTTGTTGCTACACGTAAAAGAGTGAAATTAGAACACTCTCTAACACAATACACAAAAATAAATTCAAAATGGATCAAAGACCTAAATGTAAGGTCAGACATTATAAAACTCTTAGAGGAAATCATAGGCAGAACAGTCTTTGACATAAATTGCAGCAATATCTTTTTGATCCACCTCCTAGAGTAATGAAAATAAAAACAAAAATAAACAAATGGAACAATGCCACCGCCAAGGGCTTAATTTCAAAAATATACAAACAGCTCATACAACTCAACAACAAAGAAACAACCCAATCAAAAAATGGGAAGAAGATCTAAATAGACATTTCTCCAAAGAAGACATACATATGGCCAAAAAGCACATGAAAAGATGCTCAACATCACTAATTATCAGAGAAATGCAAATCAAAACTACAATGAGAGATGACCTCACACTGGTCAGAATGGCGTAAGGTCAGACATTATAAAACTCTTAGAGGAAATCATAGGCAGAACAGTCTTTGACATAAATTGCAGCAATATCTTTTTGATCCACCTCCTAGAGTAATGAAAATAAAAACAAAAATAAACAAATGGGAACTAATTAAACTTAAAAGCTTCTGCACAGCAAAGGAAACCATAAATAAAATGAATAGACAAGCCTCATAATGGGATAAAATATTTGCAAATGAAGTGACTGACAAGGGATTAATCTCCAAAATATACAAACAGTTCATGCAGCTCTATGTCAAAACAAAGAAACAACCCAATCAAAAAATGGGAAGAAGATCTAAATAGACATTTCTCCAAAGAAGACATACATATGGCCAAAAAGCACATGAAAAGATGCTCAACATCACTAATTATCAGAGAAATGCAAATCAAAACTACAATGAGATATGACCTCACACTGGTCAGAATGGCCATCAAAAAGTCTATAAACAATAAATGCTGGAGAGGGTGTGGAGAAAAGGGAACCCTCCTACACCGTTGCTGGGAATGTAAACTGGTACAACCACTATGGAGAACAGTATGGAGGTTCCTTAAAAAACTAAGAATAGAACTATGATTCTATTTTTGATCCAGCAATCCAATATGATCCAGCAATCCCCCTCCTGGCCACATATCCAGAGAAAACTATAATCTAAAAGAATACATGCACCCCAGTGTGCGCTGCAGCACTATTTACAGTAGACAAAACATGGAAGCAACCTAAACATCCATCGACAGAGGAATGGATAAAAAAGATGTGGTACATATACACAATAGAATATTACTCTGCCATAAAAAAATGAAATAATGCCATTTGCAGCAATATGGATGGACCTAGAGATTATCATATTAAGTGAAGTCAGAAAGAGAAAGACAAATATCATGTGATATAACTCATATGTGGAATCTAATTTAAAAAAATAAGAAACGAACTTATTTACAAAACAGAAACAGACCTACAGATATTGAAAACAAACTTATGGGTAACCAAAGGGGAAACGTGGTGGGGGAAGGGATAAATCAGAAGCTTGGGATGAATACACACACACTACTATATATAAGATACATAACCAACAAGGACCTACTGTATAGCACAGGGTACTCTACTCAATATTCTGTGATAACCTATATGAGAAAAGAATCTAAAAAAGAATGAATACATGTACATGTATAACTGAATCACTTTGCTGTACACCTGAAAACTAACAATGTTGTAAATCAACTATACTCCAATAAAAAAGTGGTGAAAAATAAAATACTAAAAAATAATAATTATAGTAAATTAGAATAAGCTGAGCTTGCCATATGGGTAATGAGTCCCTGACAATACTTAAAGGTACATGTATGAAGGGTAGAGTAAAAGATTACCAACAAATTTCAATTTCCAATATTTAAAAAATTATATAGCAGTATAATCAAATTATGTAAATCTTACACTTACATATAGGTTTGTCAACAACATACTACCTAAAATAATCATTTAGATTAGATTATTTTAGGTTAATATTTATTGACATGAAGAGCTGTCAATGTTATTTCATTAAATGAAAAAGCAGTCTACAAAACAGCCTATAAGGAACACTAACATGTATTTATTGCAATATATAAATATTCATAGAAATATTATGCAATGTATGTGTATGTAGCTGTGTGTGTATGTATACCAATAAATAGGGTGGTGCTGGGATTACAAATGAATTTTCTTTCTCTTTATACTGATTTATACTCTGAATCATAAAATATTACATATTATTTAAGGTTCCAAACAATTACTCTAAAAAAATTAACTGGTGGGGAAAAATTGAGAACTTTCTCCAAGAAATTCTGATTCTAAGTAAAACAATCAGTTATGTCATTTTTTTCTATAGGAATTACAAGTGTAGTTTATGGTGTGAGACAAAGTCAAAAGTAGTTATACCAAAAAATAGAGAAGTACTTTTTATATTATAGGTGCAATATGACCAAAATATAGCAAAAATTTTTATAACTTTCAGTTCTGTATAATACAAATCATTTGGAGTAACTATTCTATCGACTCACAAAGTGAACTACATTAAAAAATCAAAACTATCAAAAGTTTGTCCTCAAACAGCCCCATTTAGAAGTTAAAGCTCACCCTACCTTCTTGTCACTCTCTTCTCTGCTTTTACGCCGTTGTTCCTCTATCCTAGCTTCTCTTTTAACATCTTCTCCGATCCTTGTTAGAAGTAACATCTCTTTTGTCTTCCATTCCTAAAGAGCACGATGTTATTGTATTCAGTATGTATTCACAATAAACCAACAAGCAAGTTAGAACAAGTCAAGAGCCTAACAGAAATCAGGTCAAGCGTAACTGAAGTCATATGTTGGCTTTAGAATGCGCTTTCTTCACTGCACTCCTATTAGGAATGCAGGGATGGTTATTTTTAACTAAAGCTAAATTTAAAATTTTTGCCTCTCCACACTGAGGGCTATAGGATAGTTAAACGGTATCTAGTAACTTTCACCATCATCACTTTAAGAGCAGATATTAACTCATATATGTAGTTTGTGGTGTCATCCTCATTTTATGTAACAACATGCATATCATAGCTGTGAAGAAAGATCAATGTGGGTAAAATGCTTAGACTTGAAATGACTTCAAGAAGTATGATGGACAGCTCAAATTATTTACAAATGAAATAACTGTACACAATTTTTCTCTCAGTATTTTAAATTTGTTGTCTCTCACCTCTTCCATTTTTCTACGAAGACTAAGTTTTCTTCTTGTGTGTTCCCGCTGTCGTCTTTCTTCCCTATCCATCCGGATTAGGCGTTGCTCTTCTGCTGTGCTCTCAAGATGTTCTAATTCTCTACTTATCATATCCAAATATCTAAATAAAAATGCAAATGTAAGTGAAGGTGAATTGGGAGTTTTCCTTATTATGGCATCATCTGCTTTGATATTCCCAAACTACCGCCTTTCTTGCTTCTTATTTCTTGAGCTACAGGAATTTTACTGTTTTTCTATCAGCTCTGTTCATGGAGTTTAAGCCAGCCTGACCCATGAACTCACCATATTTTATTCATTATACAGATCTCCCTACTATATATATAAGAATCTGTTGTTATGGCCAAGACAATGATAAAATGTGGAGCAGACTGATTAAAAACATTTTGTACAGTACATATTCACAATAGGCTTAGGAATATGAGTTTGCAAAGAAGACTGAAATAACTGAAACACTGACTTCAAATCTGGAAAAAATCAGATTTGAATTTCCTTAGAAAAGATATGTATTGAGCCCCCTGTAATTTATAAGGCCTTGAACAAATCTTCCATCTATAGTCTGGGTCTCTGGTATGTCAATCTGTATTATGGAACTACCATGGAACATAAAATCAGGTAATGCAGCTTAATTTCTCACCTTAATGGAGGAGGAGGAAAGAACTATAGTAAGAAATGGTCTTGACCATGGAAAGGTAATGATTGAATATAAGTAGATAATATCTAAAGAGCTTGCAGTTTTTTTTTGAGATAATGCATGTTTATATTAGTATTAGATAAAGTTATACCAAACCTCCTTTTTTGACTTTGCATTAATTTCCTCAAACTTAAAGCTGTCAGCGCTTAAAGAAGACCCATAAAAACTATTATTAGAGGCATGTGCTAAAGATACTTTCCCACCATCTCCTACTATAGGAAGCATTTTGGATTTGATTAATTCTTCAGTTATCAGTTTGTATTACCTCTTGGACTCCCAGAAACTCTATCTTCTCTAGTAGAAATTCATCTTTAGCCTTGGTACCCAAGTTTCCAATTCCTGTACTTCTTGATCTCCCTTCCTCTCCATACTGAAAGAGTGGAGTTAAATAGCATCCAGTACTTAAAAAAATTTCCTACCTTCAATTATTTGTAGTATTTTCCAACTTATTTGGGTCCACATTATATACATAAAATATGCATTAACTTCAATCTCACCTGTGCCTTATTAATCGTTCCTGGTCCTTAATAGATGGGGTGCCCTCCTGTAACAACCAATTTTGGAACTGTGCAACATCAGAACGTCCAGGTATTTGATTGTCTTCCTGTAGTTTATTTACTTGTTTTGCAAGCATTTTCTATTAAGAAAAAGTGTGTATCATATATATGTATATGTATGTATATGTGTGTATATATGTATATATAAATTTTCTTAAACATTTCCCAGAAAACTGTCATTTGATATCTTTTCATATTTAGCGTTTAGTAAAATTCCCATACTTTGTAAATAACTAATATTGTTTAACTGTATTTAAATCTTTTTTTTTTTAAGATTTTTTTTGATGTGGACCATTTTTAAAGTCTTTACTGAATTTGTTACAATACTGCTTTTGTATTTTTAGTTTTTGGCCCTGAGGCATGTGGGATCCTAGCTCCCGGACCAGGGATTGAACCCACACCCCCTGCATTGGAAGGTGAAGTCTTAACCACTGGACTGCCAGGGAAGTCCCTAATTGCATTTAAATCTATTTTGAATTCACTGCAGACATGGACAACTGAACCAGTAAAGATTTCTCTCTCTGAAAATAAAAGATAAATATTTCAGCTTATTTTTCTACGCATTCTGAAGAAATTTTTAAAAATGGAAGAAGCGGAGGAGAAACTGTAGGCACAGAGGAGGAAATGGGGGGAAATATAGAACACTGAAAAGTACCGGGGAGTCATCCTCATTTCTATACAACTCTCTTGACCTTAGAACATAAACTTGTAAAAGTACACATATGAGCACCTTTCTCATTTTTACCCAACTCTCTTGACTCTAATGCCTGAATTCACTCACGCAGGCACATATGTGCACACACTCTCACATGAACTTTGAGAGAAAATGTGAAAGGAAGTCACTAACTTTACCCACTCACTCTATACCAATCATTACACTTCACCTTTAAGGACATTTTTTACTGTATGAACACAGCCACATGTGTGTGGGTACAAACATACAGTGTACATGTTCTTTGAGTCACCTTTAGGATGTTATAACTATTCATATTGTTCCTCTCCTGTTACTTAAGCTGTTTTGGTTTCCAGCTTAAGAATCTTGCTACTACAATGGACTCTTCCCATTGGTCCCAGCTCACGTAGAAGGGACAATCTGAGTAGCAATTTAATTACTAAATTTTGTCAGCTACCACTGGCATATTAATAGATGACTTCGTCCCTTTCCTTCTCTTGGCACAAAATAGGAACCTCAAAATATTACTTACTACTGCTCTAAATTTTTACTTGGAAAAAATAAGTTATCAAAATTCAAAGTAAAATATTATAAGAAAATACTTTGTATACAAACCTTTCTTCCAAACTCTATGCAAAAAAAACAAATTTAAGTATTTAACTTACTTGTTCTCTTATATAGTTTCTTTCAAAGTCTAATTTTAAACTTGTAAGATACTGCCTGTACTTATTCAATTCCCTCAAGGTACATACAATCTAAAAAAAAAAACACACACAAAACAAGAATAACAACAAAAATATATAAATACAAATATTTTAAAATCAAAGCAATTACTTTCCAGAGCAAAAATAACATTTTGATATCAAGTAATAAATTGCTAACAATTTTGTAAGTAATATCTCTCTAAAATTGTTAATCAATAGGAAACTGCTATCCAAATAACATTTCTTTATTAATATGACTTATGCCATGATAAGGAATTGAGCACACACAATTGGAGCTATTAAAAAATATCAATGTAATAATAATGTTCAACCCCAATAAGAATAGAGTCTATCAGGACTCTATCAGGCTGATTTTGCTAGGTTCTTATTTTGTCTAAAGTTTTAAAAAAGTATACGGGACATAATCCTTGACAAGCATACATGCCATTAGAGACAGAGAAAGAGGACTATGATACAGTTGGGAGAATTATTTGTATATCCTCAAATTATTTGGTAATCATCTTTTGATATTACAAAGAAAAAAGGTAAATGAGGAAGTAGTTTCACTTAGAAAACAACTGCTGTCTGATTTCCTTTGATCCAAATACTGAATAATTTATGGACTTTTCCATTAAGTATCTCTTATGACCAAGTTAAAGGTGATACAGGTCACCCAGTGAGGTACAGAAGCAAGTTCATACCAAGTCTTTGAGGTTTTCAATGATTAAAAAGAAATTATCTTCAACTCACTTTATTATTACTGGTGATGTAGCCACCTTTCTTTAATCGCCTCAAGATGTCTTTACGCTTATGGTAGGCTCTTAAATGTGGATCATGGAGACTTTTATATTGGTTTTCCAAAAGTCGACAATAAGGATCAGTCAGGTTAAAACCATAAGAAGGTCGGAAAAGCTGCAAACATGGATTTAAACATATTATAAACATACAATTAATGAATTTTACTTTAAATATCAACCTATTAAAATACCAGATTGTTCATTGAAAATAAAGCATGCAAGAAGAATGTGAAGTGGGGAAAAACCAGCAATAGAATAATTTGGAATGGGCAATGTTAATTTCTTATCCCTACCTCTTTTCTTCACTGACCTGAATTATTCTAAAAATCCACCCTCACTCAATTAATGCCCCCCCCAACCCCAATCTCCATCAGCTCCTGACCCAAAGCTAGAAAATAGAGGAGGAAAGGAAAAGAAAGGGAAGAGGATAAAATTTGTTTTTAATGCATAAAGCTAATACTAAGATTCTCCCTTTTCCTCCTCCCTCTTCCAGATCAAGGCACTGCATTAGAAGGATAAAGGGATAATATCAATTATCATGATTATATCTCAATAATCTGAAAATAAAGGAAAATAGAAAATCTTTCACTAAGATTCATTGAAACTGACAAAAAATAGAAGTAAAACTCAGATGTTAAAGATGATGAATTAAAGAGTTACTGTATTTTGAGTTCTTATCTAATACAAGAAACCCAATGATTTCTGAGCACTACAGTCAGGAAAAAATTCAAGGTCTATATTATACAGTTCAACATATTGAAGAACCAATTATAAAGGATATTGATAGGGATCGAGGTATCTCCATATGTGTAAAAACCAAATACAACCTTATGAAGTAGTCATTAACATATAAAAGAAGGAAAATATCAGCTAATAGTCATATTGCTATATCTGTTACTTTAGAGGAAGCACATGAATTATTTAATCTCATCTGTAAGTTAAAACATTACAAAATGAGGGGGTTTAAAATTTTGGGGGGGATGTGAGTACTTAGTCCATTTTTCAAAAATTTTTCAATAGCAGGATGGTGATAATGGGTAATGGGAAAACATGTGAAAGGGAAAAAGTAGAGGATGGAAGCAGGTGTGGAAGTTGTCTGTATGTTGTCTTTGCATCCTATCTTTGTGCTTTCCTTTACGTTTTCTTGGCCAGAACAACAGAAATTTTAGTCTAAAGTGATGTCAAAGCAGGAATTGGCTCAAGTGAAAGGCAATTGGAACGTGTGGGAGATGTGGCAAACCTGAGAGCACATGCCTTGTCTGCAGGCATCTAATTCAATTTATATGACCCCACACACTGTGCATCAATCCAGAACTGTCTGGAGGTACCAATTTGTGCTCAGTCTGTGTTCTGTCTGGTGGTAGCCACCTCTGTCAGATTCTGAACACTAAGGAGCCTGGGTTGGGACCCTAAAAACAACTCCCTCAAGGTAAGTATGAAGATTCTTCTTATGTGGACAAAAGGGGAGAATGGGGAACCTGATAGGATGCTAGTGTTCCTTATCCATTTAAAAGCTTCCTGGTAAGTTTCTGACCACTTGCTTAATACCAGACTTTAATCTCTTCCAAGCAGTCTAAGTTGTAAAGTAGAATTCCCTAATTACCAAAGCTTCCCTGAGAAGGCAAGAAAAAAAAAAGGGAATTCTATAGGGCAATGTCTTAAATTCAGTGAGACCAGATAAGAAGTTCATATCTTTCCTGTAAGGGAAATAGTAAAAAATTATGAGTCAAGGAGTGGATTGTTTCTTTTAGATGTTGATGTTTAGCTGTCCACTTCCTTTAGATGTTGAATTTTAGCTTTGATGGCCTATGTTTCTCAAAACCAGCCCTGGACTAGTGACCTGTAAACAAAGAACACCTTTCATATTGGGTTGCCCAAAAAGTTCGTTCGGGTTTTTCAGTAACATCTTACCGAAAAACCTGAATGAACTTTTTGGGCAACCCAATACAAACCCATTTATTAGTGTCAGGGTAACCCATCTGTTGTCAATTAAAATAATTGGAAAGAAACAACTAAAAGTGTAAACATAAAGCACTACTTCATTGAGGAGATTGATATCCTTCTTTTTCTTTCAGTACAAAGTCAGTCTTCAGGGAAATTGGGCCTAATTATGATTAAATGAAGAGTTTGGGGGAAAATGAATGTAATAAAGAACAGAGAACATCTTTTTAAAAAGTAGTTGACAAGTGAATTATTATTTGACAGAGAAAATGGTAATACAGCAAACAATATTTGAGGAAGCAGACAGAAGACAGGGCTAAGTTTACATAATAAAAAGGAGTGATACAGGTTTCAAGCATGCTTTAGGAAAGCTGGTTTGTGTGTATATGACTTAGTCAAATTGTGTGAGGTTGGCATATTTTTAGTTAACTTGGCTGTATTCTAGTAGAAGAGACTTCTTTTTAAAAAGGGAAATATGTATTTTCCAAAAACAAAATTTACTTTAAGAAATCATGTTTATTAGGCAACTATCGAATATGAAGGGCCCCTACTCATTTCTGATGACATCATAAATACTAGATGAGTAAGGGGGTAACTCAGAATTCTTCCTTGTAGAATTTTTTGCAATACTGATCAAAGCAACTGCTCAAAAAGAATGTATTGAACCTCCTTCAATGTTAAGTACTGAATCAAGGAATGTGGAGGTTTGAGAGAGGGGGGTCACACTGAGGACTAAAAACATGAAAGAGTTTGAGGGCAGTATACACTATAAACCAGTAAGATTTAAATTATAAAATTATAGTGTTGAGTAAAATTATACAAACCAAGGGCAATGCAAATTGTAAGGAAATATAAGCTAATTGGGGGGCTGTAATGGTTGAGAAGGAATCTTGAAAGATGGACCAAATTCATAGTTGGGGAGAAGAGCAAAGGGTATGCCAGGTTTGGGAGGCAAGGTGAACAAAGTCACAGAAGTATTAACATGGTCTGTGTGAGTAGGTATAAAAGACCCCAACTAGAAAAAGCAGAGGCTCTGCACTGAGAAAAGACTGGATGGGGAGGCTGGGGCAAATCATGGAGTCTCCTCAGGGAGACAGAGCCTTGTTTTCCTAAAGTCAGGTTAAAGGACTAAACACTTTAATTCATTTCAACTCTACTTTTTTTTCGCACTTCGTGTGTGAAACAGAATTCAACTCAAAACAAAGAGAGGTGTTCTGTAATGAGAGTTCTGTCCAAGTTATTATTGGTTAAAATCATAACATATAATTAAATGCCAGCCAGTACAGATAACCTTCCACCTTTCGACCAAACATATTTCTAAGTGAATTAAATCTCAATAAATAGGTATAAATGAAGTGTTATTATAAAGTTAATTTATAATTTATGGAATCATATTAAGACAGAACTAAGAATCTAAACTTTCTAGCCCATGATTCTGTCCAAATCATACTAGATGAAGTTGCTTGGTACGCATCCTAAACAATACCTTAGGATAGGATAGGTACGGAACATTAGTGCAAATTCCCTCAATGCACTTCGCGTGATGTAGCTAGCGCCTGAATTTAACAGCAGTCGAAAAAGACAAAGAAATCAACGTAAGACAATTAAACATCACTTTACCTTTTCACTTAATTTCGTGGTATAGTATAAAGGGTTGCTTCCTGGGATCACAGGCAGCTTCACCCCAAGAGGCAGATCCAGTAGTTGAGCCGCTCCGACTCCCGGAAAGTGGGTTATGTGCGCGCCCTGTCAGGTCCAATTGGAGAGTTTTGTCTTTCCTTTAGGTATGTTAAGTTTAGGCCAACCTACTGTTACTCCAACCTAAGGAACTGAAGGGTCCAGCCCTCCAGACAGCCGGAAAGACCTCCGCTTCCGGGTTACCAGCTCCCTCCCGCCGCGCCACGGCCAGTTGCGGCCAGTGCCGCCCGAGCCCTGCCACCTGCTGCGCCGCACGAGGGCGCCAGAAGCTGGACGGTTATGACGGCACGGACCGCACGTGACCGTCCGCGGCACCGCCCCCCACCACGCCCAACAGGCCTGAGGCCTGGTAGAGGACGAGGACGACCAGTCTTCGCTGACACTCACGTCTCCGCACTGCTGGGTGTGCGCGGCCAGGCCGCTGGTGGCCGTCTTGGTAGCGGCGACGTTGGCAGCCTTGGAGCAGGCGCTGAGGTACAACTCCATAGCCGGCCTGGGCCCCTCTGCGCCTCCGCCGCCCTCCCCTCTCGCTTCCTCTCACACCCCTTTCCCGTCGTTGTCCCTCAGTCCCCACCGGGCCGGAATGGCCGGTACCCCACGTTCCGGAGGCCCACCCTCGCGGCGTTACAGGCTCCGAACGTGCGGGTACCGCAACAGTAGTGCCCTCCGCGAGGGCCGGCCCCTTGCGCCGGAGGCCTGGGCGCCTCAGAGCTGGGGAAATCGGTACTAGGGGCCTGGTCCCAGCGCGCCAAGGTCGAAATAGCTTTACTTTCTGAACCCTACAGCCCTCAGTCAAACCAACTCAGAATCAAAATGTATAAAGCTTTGCTGGTGTGTTAGCTGGCTAATTTCTCCTGGTCTCCGAGAAGGTTTGGTTCCATGCAGAAAAACAAAAAAGAGTGACTGTGCCGCCCATTCTAGGGCCAGAGGCCTAGCTTTGTACATGCCCCGCTCCCCCCTCCCCCCTTGTAGACTGTGACCATACCACATCCCCAGGTTCCCATAACCTCTCCCCACCCCACTCCAGGTCCCACAGGACGTACTGTACTCCGACCCCCCTCTAGTCTTCCTCTTTCATTTCTAGCTGTCTTCTCTCTCTCTTCCAATCCCTCCTCTCCACCTCTCTTGCTCTTCTCCTATATGCCTTTCTCCTCCTCTCAACCATCCAGCCAAAATTTATAAAGTGCCTGACACCTTTGGGCCAGTCATCTGAGCTGGCTACTAAATGATACAGTGATGAGAAAAAAATATGGTCCCTTTCTTAAGGAGCTATCTAGACTGTGAGTACTTTGAGGGCAGAGACTGTATCTGATGTCAGGAATTTGGACTTAGTCTCTTAGATTCCTTGGCACACTCTTATCCTCTTATTTTGGGGCCATTAGTAATAATACCTACCATTTATTGAGAATTTGCTAACTCCAGATTCTGTGCTAAACTCTACATTAACCTTTATAACAGCCTTGTCAAGAAATGCTTCATTTTTTCAAAGATTAAAGAAGAATGACAATCACTATTAAATAGTGGCCCCAGAGGCAGTTTCTTAAATCAGTACACTGTACTTTTACATCTGCTCTATTTGTTTTAATGCCATGCAGATGCTTAGGACTCCTAAATTTGAACGGATGTCTCACAATCATCTCAAATTCAATATATTCAAATCTCAACCCACACCTTCCGCCATAGAACAAAACAAAGGCCTTATTCTTCCTGCATTTCCCATCTCAGTGACAATATCAGTATCTACCCAAACCAGAAGCTGAGAAATTCTAGATACTTCCCCTTCTGAGCCTGCTGATTAAAGACTGACTGTGTCTTTGCTGTGCTGTTTCCTCTGCCTGACAGCCCTTTGCACGTCATTGCTTGGCTAATTGCAATCAGCCTTTAAGACTGCTTAAGTATTCTCTCCTCTAGGAAGCCTTTCTGACATTTCTAAGCTTTTGTCAAATTCTCTTCCTCTGTGCTTCCCTCCGTTTTAGCACTTTTCCCAATACATCAAAAATGTCTCTTTACCTGTCACTCTCCCTTAAATAGAATGGAAACTCCTTGAAAGCAGGTATTTGCTTATTCAATTTTATATGTACAGTACTTGGCATAGTACCTAGCAAGCATTTAGTGAGTCATATTTTTGTTGCTACATACTAATGATGGCCCTACCCACACAATAGCAATAAAGGTTTTTGCTAGCAAAAATCTTTTTCTATGGAATGCTTTTAGCAGGACGTTCCTAAATTGT
This sequence comes from Physeter macrocephalus, assembly GCF_002837175.3. Classification (NCBI taxonomy): domain Eukaryota; kingdom Metazoa; phylum Chordata; class Mammalia; order Artiodactyla; family Physeteridae; genus Physeter; species Physeter macrocephalus. The sequence continues at coordinate 90,753,465 of NC_041215.1, read as the reverse complement.
CTAGAATTGCTTATGGTAAGCAAACTGGAATATAAAGATTTATGGATAATGGTTGGTTGGAGAATGTTATATAATCTGTGTAACCCAATATAAAATATAAATGTCTCATAATCTAACTGGCTCCTTCTATCAAAGTGAAGTAATGCATTCCTCACAAAAACCTCATCTGTTAACTTGGGCCAGAGTGCATCTGATGTGGTATAGTAGGACTTGGAGAACTGTGCTAGAGGTCTTGGAACTTTTTTAAAATGTTACCTGTGCCTTATGATTATATATATCCTTGAAATTATTAGTAAAGCTTGATACTGGGTATGAGTCCCTTGAATCTGAATCATCAAGCTAATCCTTTATGTTATCTTAAATTCCAAGATGCATTGATTTCTGATAGCCCTTCTCAACTTTCATCCTATTGATTGATTTAATCATTTGATGTCCCTCAGAAGGCATAAGATGAAGAATTTTATATTGGTAAAGTAATAACATATGTGGGTAAAAATCTGAACACTAAAATTAATTCACCCTATTCTCAGATCTCAGGACTCTCAACCCAGAAGCAAACTATTGATATAGTCTGTGTATTGTTATGTACATGCAGACATATGAAGCATTTAGTGTTCATTTTTACTGAGCAATGTCTTGAAGATCATTCCATATGAACACCTGTGATTTAATTTCATTTTTAACTACACATGTATAGTGTGTAATGCTGTAATTACCATAATTTATTCAACTAGTCTTATATTTATGAATTTTTAGATTTTTTTCTGTTAAAAAAATTCTGTAATAAGCATCTTTTTAAATAGATTCCTGGATTAAAGGGTATGTTGTTTTTTTTCTTACAGATATTGTCATGTTTCCCTCAAAGCAGTAACACTAATTCATCCTACCACACACAGAGATTTGGTAAGGTACGTGCCTGATGTTATTGTCTTCTTTCTGTCCTGAGTAGATATTTCTCATAGGTTGTGATTTCAAGTAAAACTAGTTTTATAATTTGTTTTTGTTTCAGAGACAATATAGATTCTTTTCCCTCAATTTTCATGCTCTTTTTTTTTAATCTTGTATTTTGAAACCTTTACTCTGCTAACTTTAAGCAAAATCACTGGATAATTTTCTGTTAATGTATTTAAAGTTATATAAGCTTAGGGAATGAATAAAAGGAAAGTAGTGGCCAAATTGCTTATTACTAACTGGCAAAATATATTTTTTGTCTCCTTTAAAAATCAAAGCAACATTTAGTAATCATAATAAACATATGTGTATATTTAGCCCAAAATATATCACAAATTAAAAATAAGCTTGAACTTGTCAGCCTGTGTACAAAAGGGTTAATACACTAGACCTGAGCCTGCTATCTTTTTAGAGAAGCCTGCTTGCAAGATTCTCTCGTGACTAGCATCTGGGAACTTGGCAGTTGAACCACTCACAAACTGATTACATGGGTTCACTGTGCCTAGACTATTTGTAAAGAGTGTTTATACTGGACACATGCTTTCTATCTGGGCGTCTGGGATTTTGATATGTGCTAGGGAGCAGGTGCTATCTAATCATCCACCATAAAAACCTTGGGCTCTGTTATGGGCTGAATTGTGTTCCCCTAAAATTCCCATGTAGAAATCCTAACCCTCAGTACCTGAGAATGTCGCCATATTTGTAGGGAGGGCCTTTAAATAGGTGATTAAGTTAAAATGAGATCATCAGAATAGGCCCTAATCTAATATGACTGATATCCTTATCAGAATGGGAGGTTAGGATATAGACAGGCACAGAGGGACGATCATATGAAGACATGGGTCTGTCTCATCACGATAAAATGAAAATTCTTTAGGGAAGATTTGTCTGTCTTGTTCAATGTACTCTTCAATAACTAGATCAGTGCTCAGTAATTATTATTAAATAGAAAAGACAGTAGGGGGCTTCTCTGGTGGCGCAGTGGTTGAGAGTCCGCCTGCCGATGCAGGGGACACGGGTTCGTGCCCCGGCCTGGGAAGATCCCAGATGCCGCAGAGCGGCTGGGCCCATGAGCCATGGCCGCTGAGCCTGTGCGTCAGGAGCCTGTGCTCCGCAATGGGAGAGGCCACAACAGTGAGAGGCCCGCGTACCGCAAGAAAAAAAAAAAAAACAAAGACAAGACAGTAGGAGGTAATCAATAAACACCATTTCAGAACACCATTTCAGTAAATGAGTAAATTTAAGGGAAAAATTTTTTTTCTTGGTTATTGCCAAAAGGACATTACCAGTGTTTACTTCAGGATATTTATGCTTTTGTTTTCATTTTATTTTATTGCATCCATTTCTGAGCAATGATCTTTCTAACTGACACTGTCTTCTTTAGATAGCATCCCACATTTTTAATCCCTAAATTATTGTTTTCCTACACAGTGTTAAGAACATGAGCTATGGACCTGGAGATTATCATAGTAAGTGAAGTAAGTCAGACAGAGAAAGAAAAATATCATATGATATTGCTTACATGCAGAATCTAAAAAAAATGATACAAATGAACTTATTTACAAAACAGAAACAGACTCACAGACTTAGAAAATAAACTTATGGTTACCAAAGGAGAAAGATGCAGGGGTGGGAGGGGTGGCGAAGGATAAATTGGGAGTTTGGGATTGATATATACACACTACTGTATTTAAAACTGATAACAAGGACCTACTGTATAGCACAGGGAACTGTACTCGGTATTCTGTAATAACCTAAATGGGAAAAGAATTTGGAAAAGAATAGATATGTGTATAGCTGAATCACTGTGCTGTACACCTGAAACAACACTATAAATCAACTGTACTCCAATATATACTTTAAAAAATGAGCTATAGGGTAGTAAAAAAAAAAAAATGTTATAGCTTGTCATTCCTCTTTTTCTCTCATTTAATTATTTATTTAAAGAATAGGTACATCATTAAATTATAGTAATAACTTTCTTGCATACTTTGATTGCATCAGAATATTTTAATTGCAATTGTTTGGCTTTCATACAGTGATACTTATAAAATCTATCAGTATCTGCAGATTAAACAAAGTTCAGGGGCTTACTGATCTGGGTAAAGGTATAGTTATTTTGTTAAATGGAGGATCAAAAACTGTTAGCTACTTGTGAAATTAACTCGGTGGATCAAGGCAGTATTTTTAAAGATAAACAAAAGAGAAAAGACCAAAAAATAGTTTTTCAGATTTAGCATGAATATTACTTTATGCAAATTTTCTTTAGTTATAGATTTATAATTGACATATTTTCCTTATATATGTAATGTGTGTATTATGAATTTAAGGAAGGACAGCCACAAAATAATAAATTATGAGCATTTATACTTCAGTAAAAAGATTCTAAAACATGAAAATCCTTCAGAATATTAGAATAGAAAATGGTATCGGACTTTTAAATGAATACTTTTATTTTACAAATAAAATCATAGGAAATTAGTAAAATGAAATCTTCCAAAATTATCAATAGATTAATGGGAAATTTAAGGTTGTAACTCAAAGCTTCTGTCAATTTTTCAAATCGTGGCACTTAAGAGAATATAATGATTTATACTGTTCGAGAATATAACTTTGGATCTCTTCTACTCAGATTGAAACTGGAATCAAGTTAAGATTAATTTTTTTCAATAAGCATTTGTTTTATACTAGGTGCAATCACCATAGAAATGTGGTTGTTCAATTTCGTTAAAAAATAGATATTCATTTAAATGTATAACCACAATTAGAGGCATTTATTAATTTCTTAACTTTTTTATCCTTGTAATAATGAATTGAGAAATTTTTGTTAACATGGAATAATTGTCACCTTTTCATGTAGTTGGTATTAAAACTATCCTAATATAAGTGTTCAGAATAAGCACCAGTTAAAAATATTACTACATCCTATCATCTTTTGCTAGTTGGTCATTTATATTAATGTTGCAGGGAATCACAGGGTTATTTCACAGGAAGCAGCTTATCAGTGGCGGGGCTTTTTGTTTGGTTGGTTAATTTTCACCTAATTAGTGAACAGTCTGAAAAAAACTTTTATCTTTAGTATGGTTTCAAAAGTAACGAAGGTGGGGATTAAAAAGACCTTAGAGGACATTGGTAGGAAAAAAAACCTCTTTTTTTTTTTTTTTTTTTTTTTTGCGGTACGCGGACCTCTCACTGTTGTGGCCTCTCCCTTTGCGGAGCACAGGCCCCGGACGCGCAGGCTCAACGGCCATGGCTCACGGGCCCAGCCGCTCCAAGGCATGTGGGATCTTCCCATACCGGGGCACAAACCCGCATCCCCTGCATTGGCAGGCGGACTCTCAACCACTGCGCCACCAGGGAATCCCCCTCAATTCTTTTTTATTTGAGACTTTTCTGTCTGAATTTTACCTTGTCTGACATAGGAGCTCACTTCTGTTTTATTAGTGGTGGCATGACAGACATATGCAGTCACCTATTTCTTTATTGTAAATCCTCTGAATCACTTTTAGATATATCTGTGACACACAGAAAAGTTGGGTTTTGTTTTGTGGGACAATTTGAAATTTTTTAAAAATTTAATAAACCCATTTTCACTTATTAACATAAATATATGTTCTACTCTGTCAAATTATTTTATGCTGTATTTACTAAGATTCCTTTGGTGACTTTCTCACTCCCTTTCTTGTTTAACTTTATTAAAGATCTTAACTGTCCTATTAATGCTTCTAGATTTCTTTGATATCTTTAAACAGAAAGTACTAATAAAATTATTTTGAAATTATTAAGAGAGGTTTATATTGGAAAAGATCTTCAAATCATGTAAGTCTGATTTGGAAATGGAATCCTTTGTGTTATCTCAGGGTTAATAACTTGTTCAAGGTTACAGAATTAGAAAGTGATTCCTCCTTCATTCCAGAACACACTGTATATTAGTGTGCTCACAGGAATAAAATTTATCTTTGTCACACTAATTTAAAAAAATTCCAACAGGCTTTTGTACAAGGTAGTCCTAAGTTCACCTTTACCAACTCTTAACTGAATGAGCTATGAACCACAATTCCTTAATTCATAAAATGGCTATGATAATAATATCTATTTAAAATAATTATGTTATTAAAAGGTGAACTAGCATATGTAAAGAAGCTGTGCAATGATTTGCAGACAGCCCTAAATAGATGTTATTTTCCACTTCTTCTTTATATAATTTTTTCCTCTTCCGCTTATGGAAACAAGAATTATTGTGAGAACTTGAATATATAATGCCTGCCTGTGATCATAAGATTCAAATGCATATTCTATGTCTTTGGGCAACTTTCACTTTCCTATTAATTTTTTACTCAAATAATTCAGTTTTCTGTAGATTTCATAAAAAATTACTTCAAAGATAGTATTTTCATCACATCTATTTGGAGACTTTTATCACTAAGGAGGAAACTCTTACCAATGAATATCTGATTGTCCAAAGGTATTCAGATAACACATTTAAATTCCTACTTTATTTGCAGCTAATCATAAATAAGAACAGTTTTTGACCTTTGCTACATCTTTCTACCATTGCAAAATGCTAACATTGTAAAATCTTAGTCTCTATAACCATTATGCTTCATAAAATATATTTTAAAACCAAAATTATTCCTTTAACCTTCACGAAGTACAAGAATTAAAAAAAAATCTTTCTTGTTTCGGTAACTCAAGTTTGTTAACTATCTGGTAAACTTTCCGAAGACTTTTAGAGTGATAAAGGAAGCAGCCTACCTTTATAAATAAGAAGATTGTTACATAATTAAAAGTTAATTAATTAAAAGTTAATAAAGTCTAAGTTTTGCATGTAGAATATAGAAAATATGCTTTCACTGCTAACATTCGTACATTGTGCTTATTATTATAAATTACATCTCTTTAAATTGTTTTGAAGTACTTAAATAACATGTCAGTAAGTTATCCTGTTCTTTAATTAAAAAAATGTGAATGTGGCAGTAAAGTTGGAAAACTTCAATATGTAAAATATCAAAGTGGCTTCTCAGTTAACAAAACTGAGCCGTTCAACTTTTATATGAGTGAGGGGTTTAATAAAATGAATTAGAGCTTATACAAAAGCAGGAAGGGCTAGTATGAACATCTGAAATGCTACAGCTGGATGATCAGTGAGACAATAACAACTAGAGCCTAAAGCACTAGAGCAGGAGGAAAAGCTGGTGTTCAAATAGAAATCCAGTTATGCGATGTGTCTAGCCAAAAGGTGAGAGCATGAAGAGAGAGCTTATGAAGAATTCTGCAAAGTCTGCCACAGCGGGACAGTGTCAGCTTGTAAAGTCATCTGCAGCTTCACTCTGATTAAGGCACTATGACTGATCTCTGAAAACAATGGCTTTTGCTTCACTTCTCCCATCACACAAATTATTTTCATTGGCAAATTCTGACCTAGAGCTTACGGGGAAGAAGATTCCAGAAAAATTAGTTTTTATCCTTACCATGATTATGTTAGAGACAGGTATAGAAGAGATAATCTAGCACACTTATAATGTTTTCTTTATATTTGATAAAATAAGCATTTATCTTCCTGTTTCTAGAACAATTGATCTTTTATGTGTATTATCATAAAATGAAATGTAAACAGTCAAACAGTAAGTGATCAGAACTTTAATACAACACTCTGTGATTCCTTTCCAACTTTTCCCCCTGGATTTCTATCTTGTGTATAAAAACTCAGTCCAGGTTACAGCCTCTCTTTGAGGATGAATATGCTAATCTTAAAATTCTGAGACATAAAATTTTAAAACTTTTCTTAAATAAATGTTGAGCATCACACACTGCTGTCAATTTGTGTTTTATCTTTTTGATATTTATTTTCAAAAGTATTATAACAGCTTCTTTAACTTATTAAAAGAAATAGAAGATTTCTACTGGCTTAGTTCTGTCAGTCTTCTTGGAGCCACAATTGCAATGAAGCTGACCAAACTGCATGAATTGGGGCTTGATTTCTTGTCTATTTAATTTTTTCTATTGAAACATACTCTATATCCAGTAAAATGCAAAAATATTAAGCATATATCTCTATGAGTTTTACTAAATGAACTCACCTATATAACTGTCACCTAGATCAAGATCTAGAACATTATCAGTACATCAGAAGTCTATCAGTGATGTCTCTGAGCAAAATATTCTGACATATATCACTATAGATGAAATTTGAATGTTTTATATATTACATAAATAGAATCTAACGACATGTATCATTTGTGCTTGGTTTATTTTATTCAATATTACGTCTGTGAGATTCATTCCTGTTGTTGCCTGTAGGAGCAGTTCATTGAATGGTACCCACTATATGGATATAGCAAACTGTACTTTTACATTTCATTATTGATGGGCATTTTGATTGTTTCTAGTTTGGAGATATTACAAATAATGATGCTACAAAAATTTTTGTACATGCTCTTTGATGCACATATATATGTATTTCTGGAATAGAATTGATGAGTGGTAGCATGAATATTTTCAGCTTTAGTAAATACTGCAAACTATTTTCCAAAGTGGATTTCTAATTTGCACTCCCACCAGTAGGACTGAAAAGTTCTAGCTCTCCACATCATCACTAATAATTGGTATAATCAGTTGTTGTTATTTTGTTTTAGCCCTCTGGTAGACATGCAGTGGTATCTAATTTTCATTTCTCTGGTGACTAATGATGCATATTTTCTCATATGCTGTCTGTCATTTGTTTATCCTCTTTTGTGAAGTGTTCAAAGTTTTTGACTTTGCTGGCATGTCTGCTTTTTTATTATTGATTTGTAGCAGTTTTTATGGACTTGCATACATCCTTTGTTGTTTTCACATATTGCAAATATCTGTCATTTTGTGGCCTAATTTTCACTTTCTTAATGTCTTTTGATGGTCAGAATCTTTTTTTAATAATTGTATTTATTTTTTGACTGCGTTGGGTCTTCGTTGCTGCGTGCAGCCTTTCTCTAGTTGCAGCGAGTGGGGGCTACTCTTCATTTTGGTGGCTTCTCATTGCGGTGGCTTCTCTTGTTTCAGAGCACAGGCTCTAGACGTGCGGGCTTCAGTAGTTGTGGCATCTGGGCTCAGTAGTTGTGTCTCCCGGGCTCTAGAGTGCAAGCTCAGTAGTTGTGGCACACGGGCTTAATTGCTCCGTGGCATTTGGGATCTTCCCAGACCAGGGCTCAAACCTGTGTCCCCTGCATTGGCAGGCAGATTCTTAACCACTGAGCCACTAGGGAAGTCCCAGAATCTCTTAATTTTTGACATCCAATTAATCTAGCTTTTCTTTAATATTTTGTTTCTTATATACTTACTCATAAATTGTTGTCTATCCTAGGGTCTTGAAGATATTTGCCTGTGTTAACTTCTAAAAGCTTTATTGTTTTAACTTTCAGATTTAGTTTTATAATCTATCTGAACTGCTATTTGTGCGTTGTGGAGGAAAAGATGTATTTTTCACACAGATTCCAACTGATCCAGTACCATTTATTCAAAAAAGAACACCTTTCCTCATTTCAATGCAGTGACACTTTGACATAAACCAGCTGACAATAGGAGTCAGTATGTTTCTCTCTTTGCTCCATTGAGCTATTTGTCTATCCTTGCACCTGTACCACATTCTCTTAATTACTACAGATTTGCCTGTCATTGTACAACATCCAGCTTTCTTTTTCATCTTCAAACCAATCTTAGATTTGTGGACCCTTTCCATTTATATATAAATTTCAGAATAAGTTTGTAAATTTCTACAAAAACAAAAATGTGCCATAATTTTGATTGGAATCGTGGGAGATATTTTAAGACTATATAGTATGTTTCGCAACACATTTTCATCCATGAGTGTTCGTATCCACTGAGGATAGTCTCCTGAAAAAATAGGACTGTTATGTTTACCAAATTTTTATTTGTTTCTCATTCTACAATTCATTCTATTTATGTAGAACTTCTTAGTTGTGATTATACTGTAAAAATGATCTTTCCCTACTTTATTCATTCCCAATACTAGTTCCTGTTTGTTATTACTGCTTTTGAAACTTTTATTTAAAAAACCTAGACATTAAATGTGCTCATAGCTTCCAGGTATTTTCATTAGACAGAGCTAAGATACACACACACGCACAAAGAGACCTGTATCTATTTCTTTGTTTTTTCATATCCATTTGTTAACACACAGCTCACACTAATTTATCCAAGTCCAATCAAATGCCACAGGCTTCATTCTTGTCTTCATCTTTCTCATGTTTTAATTCCCTGCTGGTATCCATTATCCTTAATAAATTTACTTATTTTTTTCATGACCCCTTTGTTTAACCATTCCCCAATCCTGCCAGTTACTTCTACCTCAGTCATGTTTGCCTCTTCTATCTTGGTCACCTTGATAAAAGGAAAGAAAATGGAAAGAAAGTGAAACAGTTTTCTTTTCTCTTTTTTGAAGAGAAAAGATAGAAGACGAAATGACAGGAAAGAAAAATAGATGAAGTGAGCAAGATGGAGGAAAAAGAGGTTCTCATTGATATCTCACCTCAGCAACAATAACTTGGCAACCATAAATGGGCAAAAGTGCCTTTGTAGGAGCTTTGGGATCTAGGTAGGAGGTTGTGAAACTTCAGTGGAGTCCAAAACTTAGGAAATCCATTTTGAGAAGGCATGCCTGCACCCAAGAGGCTGACTTGCCAAGTGTGGTCTTTATTAAAGACCCAGAAACAGCTCTGTACCCCTCAGGAGTAGGCTACAGCCCCATTAGCCATGGTCCTGTCACCAGCACTATTTACTAAGGGCCTGGGAGGAGTTGCTTACCAATGCAAGAGTGCATTGATCATGAAGAAACAGGCAAATATGATACTGCCAAAGGAAACTTTTAAGCTTTAGTAACTTACCCTAAAGAAATGGAGATGTACAAATTAACTGTTTTGAATTATTTGTCAGACATCTTAAGGAAACTTAATGAAATGCAAGAGGACACAGATGGACAACTAAATAAAATCAGGAAAAATGCACTAATAGAATGAGAAGTTTTATAAAGAAGTAGAAACCATAAAGCAAACAAGTTCTGGAATTGAAGAATGCAATGAGCATCTAAATATAAAAAGCAAATATTAACAGAACTAAAGAGAGAAATAGACAGTAATATAATAATAGTAGGGGATTTCAATGCCTTGCTTTCAATATTGGATAGATCATACAGACAGAAAATTAATGAGTAAATAGTGGCCCTGAATAATACTTTACACCAAATAGACCTAACACACATATATAGAACATTCTCTCCAACAGCACCCATAATACACATACTTATCAATGCACACAGAACATTCTCTAGATCATATTTTAGGCCACAAAGCAAATATTAATAAATTTAAGAAGACTGTAATCCTATCAGTTGTTTTTTTCTGATCATAATGTGAAATGAGAAGTCAATAACAGAAAAATGGAAAAACGTACAAATACATGAAAATTAAAACACAACCTTGAAAAACTAGTGGGTAAATGAAGGAATCAAAAAGGGAAATCAGAAAGTAACTTGAGACACATGAAAATGAAAACAATAAAATTGCTTATGGGATGCAGCAAAATCAGTTCTAAAAGGATAGTTTACAGTGATAAATGCCTATGTTAAGAAAAAGACCTCAAATAAATGATCAAATTTTGTACCTCAAGGAATTTGAAAAAGAAACTAATTCCAAAGTTAGCAATAGAAAGGAAATAAAAGATTAGAGCAGAAATAAATATAACCAAGAAAAAAAGAACTCAAATATACAAAATTATAAATGAAAGAGAAAAAATTACAATTTACACCACAGAAATACAAAATATCATAAGAGGCTACTATGCACAATTATATGACAATAAATTGTATTGTATAACCTAGAAAAAATGGATAAATTTGCTAAGACTGAATCATGAAAAATACAAAATCTGAACATACCAATAATGACTTAGGAGATTGATCAGTAATCAAAACCCTCCTAACAAAGAGAAGCCCAGGACCAGGTAGCTTCACTGGTGAATCCTATCAAACATTTAAAGAATTAATGCCAATTCTTCTCAAACTCCACCCCAAAACTGAAGAGGTGAGAATACTCCCAAAGTGTTCTCTGTTCCCAAAGACAAAATTTCTCTGACACCTAAGTCAGATAAAGACTACAAGAAAAGAAGACCACTGGCCAATATCCCTGGTGAATATAGATGGAAAAATTCCAAACAAAATACTAGCAAACCAAATTCAATGGCGTATGTAAATGAGCATACACCATGATCAAGTGGGATTTATCCATGGAATGCAGGGATGGCTCAATCTATATAAATCAATAAACTCCATACACCACCTTAATAGAACGAAGTATAAAAATCATATGATTCTCTAAATAGATACAGAAGTAGTATTTGACAAAATTCAACACCTTTTCATAATAAAAGCTCTGAACATATTGGGAAGAACATACCTTAACATAGTAAAAGCTGCATATGACAAACCCACAGCTAACATCATACTCAATGGGAAAGTTTGAAAGCTTTTCCTCTAAGATAGGTACAAGACAAGCGTGCCCATCTTTATTCAACATAATGCTGGAAATCCTAGCCAGAGCAATTAGGGAAGAAAAAGAAGACATCCAAATCAGAAAGGATGAAATAATATGGTTTCTCTTTGGAGATGACATACTATTACATGGAAAACCCTAAAGATTACACTAAAAAACTGTTAGAACAAATAAGCAAATTCTGTAAAGTTTCAGGATAATTCCTCTTATATGGTAGTTCCTATGTCAGATCACTTCTTCAGGGCAAGTCATCCTAGTGAGAGTTAAAGCACTTTTTAGTTCTGTTTCTTACTCTTCTTTCATATAAATCACTGAAGCTCTTAGATTTTGGCCTGGAAACTTCTGGCCATTATATTACAGAAACTACATAAATCATACAGGTACTTACCATTTCTTAAAAAAATCCAAGATTAGACTTTGAGATCTGCAGTTGCAGTACTACTTCTTCTTGTAAGCCAGACACCTGATATAATAGTTTACTCTTTAAATTCTTGCTAAGAGGCAAAAAGCATACCTGGCATGTTTCTTAAAATATATTAAAGCTAATGAGTAATTATAGATATGGACAGTTGAGTTGTCATATTTATAAACTAGTGTGTACTAGTCAGGACTCATCCGGAGAAACAGAATCAGTAGGAAAGTGAATATATATATTTGTCTGTTTATTGTGAGGAATTACTGTATGCAGTTGTGGGGTCTGGCTAAACAAGCCCTAAAGTCTACAGGGTAGGCAGCCAGGAAGGGTAGATCATGAGCAGGATGAAATGCCATGAGTTGAGCTGAAGCTTACTGTGCACAGATGGGCAACCAGAAAGGAAGATCCACTAAAATGGAGAGAAATTGCAGATCCAGCTGCTGTTTGTAGTCTTTGATCAGGGAAGTGCTAAGCCCTCTTTTAATGTTCTTCCAACAGAGGGCAGTGGCCAAGATGGTGGAGTAGGAAGACACTGATCTTACCTCCTTCCATGGACACATGAAATTTAAAATGATTTACAGAGGAAGTATCAATGAGAATGACCTGAAGACTAGCAGGAAAGATTTTCTACAACTAAAGATAAAAAGAAGGAAACACAACAAGGCAGGTGGGAGGGGTGGAGACACAGTACAGTCAAGGCCCATACCCCCAGGTAGGTGACCCACCAACAGAAGGATAATTACAATTCCAGAGGCTTTCCCCAAAGACTGAGGGGTTCTGGCTCAACATTGGGCTCCCCAGCCCAGCGGGTCTGCATTGGAAATATTAGCTTCCAGAATGTTTGGCTTTGAAGGCTAGCAGGGTTTACTTTTGTGAGGGCTGAGGACTGTAGGAAACAGAGACTGTGTACTTAAAGGGCATATGCAAAGTCTCACACACTCTGAGACCTAGTGCAGAGGCAGTAATTTGAAAGGAACCTGGTTCAGACCTACTTGGAGATCTTGGAGAAGCCTCTTGGAGAGGCAAGTGGCCAGTGGGACCCTTTGGGGACATAGACACTGGTGGCAACCATTTGTAGCTTCTTCCAATGTGAGGACACTGGTACTAGTAAGCACCATTTTGGAGTCCTCTTTCTAGACTGTTAACGCTGGGACCTTAGCCCACCTACCAGCACACCCACAGTAATCATCCCTGCCACAAAAGAAGAGGCCACACACAGTCCATATAGGGAACACCCCTAGAGCACTGGTGATCAGAGACGAGTGTGTTGCTGGGCTCCATAGGATGTCTCCCACATAAGGCCACTTCTCCAAGATCAGAAATGTTACTGACATTCCTAATACATAGAAATAAAACAGAATTAGTTAAAAAGAGGCAACAGAGGAATATGTCCCAAATGAAGGAACAAGATAAAGCCACAGAAGAACTAAGCAAAGTGGAGATAAGTAATCTACCCAATAAAAGCTCATCATAATCATGCTCAATGAATTCAGGAGAAGAATGGATGAACACAGCAAAAAGTTTAAAAAAGAGTTAGAAAATATGAAGAAGAACCAAACGTAAGAATAAAATAATAAATAAAAAATACACTAGAAGGAATCAACAGTACATTAGGTGATACAGAGGCACAGATCAGCAAACAAGAAGATAGAGTCATGGAAATAACCCAAGCTGAACAGAAAAAAGAATTTTAAAAAATGAGGGCAGTTTAGGAGACCTCTGGAGCAACATCAAGTGTACTAACATACACATTGTAAGGGTCCCAGAAAGAAAAGAGACAGAAAAGGGGGCAGAAAACCTACTTAAAGAGGTAATAGCTGAAAACTTCCCTTATCTGGGAAAGGAAACAGACATCCATGTCCAGGACTCACAGAGAGTCCCAAAGAATATCAACCCAAAAATGTCCACACCTTGTAATTAAGATGGCAAAAATCAAGACAGAGAGACTCTTAATAGCAGCAAGGGAAAAGCACTAGTTACATACAAGAGAACTTCCGTAAGACTGTAAGCTGACTTTTCAGTGGAAACTCTGCAGGCAAAAAGGGAGTGGCATAATATATCAAAGTGAAGAAAGGAAAAGACCCACAACCAAGAATAATCTACCTGGCAAGTCTATCATTCATGTTTGAAGGAGAGGTAGAGTTTTACAAAAAAGGAAAATTAAGAGTTCAGCACCACTAAACTGGCTTTAAAAGAAATGTTAAAGGGATCTTTCTAAGCAGAAAAGACCATGACTAGAAATATGAAAATTATGAAAGGAAAAATCTTATTGGTAAAGGCAAACATACAGTAAAGGTAGTAGGTCAACCACTTATAAAGCTAGTATTAAGATTAGAAGACAAAAGTAGTAGAATCATCTATATGCACAATATGTAGTTAAGGAATACACAAAAAGATGTAAAATATGATATCAAAAGCATTAAACTTAAGAGGAGAGTAAAATGTAGGGTGGTTAGAATGTGTTTGAATTTAGAGAGCATCAACTTTAAATAATCACATATATTTAAGAAGTTATATATATGAATCTCATGGTAACCAGAAATCAAAAAACTATAATACATACAGAAAAAAAGAGAAAGTAATCCAAACATAACACTAAACATAGTCAAATTATATCAAATTGCAAGGGAAGAGAGTAAAATAAAAAGGAAAAAAAAGATCTACAAAACAACCAGAAAACAATGAACAAAATGGCAATAATTACATGCCTATCAATAGTTACTTTAAATGTAAATGGAATAAATACTTCAATCAGAAGCATACAGTGCCTGAATTGATAAAAAACAAGATCCATGTATATGTGAGTCTCCAAGAGACTCACTTCAGATCTAAAGACACACACAGACTGAAAATTGGCAGATGGAAAAAGGTATTTCAAGGAAATGGAAACAAAGGTGGGGTAACAATACGTGTATCAGACAAAATAGACTTTAAAACAAAGATAGTACAAGAGACAAAGAAGTACATGATATAAAGATAAAGGGATCGATCTAACAAGAAGATATAATTGTAAACATATATGCACCCAATATAGGAGCACCTAGATACATAAAGCAAATATTAATAAACAAAAGGAGATGTTGATAGTCATATAGCAATAGTCAGGGATTTTAACACCCCACTTACATCAATGGATAGATCATCCAGAGAGAAAATCTGTTAGGAAACCCTGGCCTTAACACATGAGATCAGATTGACTTAATAGATATAGAGAGAGCATTCCATCCAAAAACAGAATACACATTCTTTTCAAGTGCACTTGGAATGTTCTTCAGGATAGATCATGTGGTAGGCCACAAAATTAGCCTCAATAAATTTAAGAAGATTGCAGTCATCTCAAGCATCTTTTCTGACACACTGTGGGATTAGAAATCAACTATAAGACACACAAACACATGGAGGCTAAACAATGTGCTACTAAACAACCAGTGGGTCACTGAGGAAATCAAAAGGAAATTTAAAAGATACCTGGAGACAAATGACAGTGAAAACACAGTGATTCAAAATATATGGGACACATGATAAACTGTCTAGGAGGGAAGTTTATAGCAATACAAGCCTACCTCAGGAAACAAGTAAAGTGTCAAATAAACAACCTAACTTTACACTTAAAGAACTAGAAAAATAATAAAACCCAAAGTTAGAAGGAAAGAAATGTTAAAGTCAGGGCAGAAATAAATGAAATAGAGATTTAACAAAAGAGATGAATGAGACTGAAAGCTGGTTCTTAGAAAAAATAAATAAAATGGATAAACCTTTAGCCAGACTCATCAGAAAAAAAGATGTCCAAATAAAATCAGAGAGAAAAAAGTTGCAGTATGTACTAGAGAAATACAAAGGATCATAAGAGATTATTACAAACAAATTAGTTGATTTATACACCAATAAAATGGACAAACTAGAAGATATGGACAAATTACTAGAAATATACAATCTCCCAAGACAGAATCAGAAAGAAATAGAAAATATGAACAAAATACTAGTAATGAAATTGAATCAGTAATCCCCAAACTATAAACAGACAAAAGCCCAGGACAAGAAGGCTTAACAAGTGAACTCTACCAAACATTTAAAAAAGATTTAACACCTGTTCTTCTCAAACTACTCCAAAAAAAGGAAGAGGAAAGAATGCTCTGAACTTAGTCTATGAGGTTAGCATCACCCTGATACCAAAACCAGAAAAAGACGCCACAACGAAAGTTACAGGCCAATAATCACTTATGAATAAAGATGCAGAAATCCTCAAGAGATCAGCAAACCTAATTGAACAATACATTAAAAGGACCATAAAACCTAATCAAGTGAGATTTATCCCAGGGATGCAAGGATGGTTCAATATCCAAAAATCAATGTGATAAAACACATTAACAAATTGACGAAAAATCACATGATCATCCTAGTAGATGCAGACAAAGCATTTGACAAAATTAACATCCATTTCATAAAAACTCTCAACAACACAGGTATAGAGGGAACATATCTCAACATAATAAAGGCCATATATGACAAGCCAACAGCTAACATCAGACTCAATGATGAAAAGCTGAAAGAATTTCCTCTAAGATCAAGAACAAGACAAGGATGCCCACTCTCACCACTTTTATTCAACATAGTATTGGAATTCCTGGCCACATCAATAAGACAAGAAAAATAAAAGGAATTCAAATTGGAAAGGAAGAAGTGAAACTGCCACTGTTTGCAGATGACAGGATGCCATATTGAAATTCCAAATATACCTCCGCTCAAAACTATTAGAACTAGTAGAAGCATTCAGTAAATTTACAGGATACAAAATACAGAAATCCGTCACTTTTCTATACACTACCGACAAAATATCAGAAAATTAAGAAGTAATTTCATTTACAATTGCATCAAAATAAAATACCTAGGAATAAAACTATCCAAGGTGGCAAAAGACTTGTGTTCAGAAAACTATAAGACATTTATAAAATACAGACAACAAAAATATGTGAAGCCACACCATTCTCATCGATTAGAAGAATATTGTTAAAAATGACCGTATTACCCAAGGCAATCTATAGATTCAATGCAATCTCTATCAAAATACCAATGGCATTTTTCACAAGACTAGAACAAATAATTCTAAAATTTGTATGGAAACACAAAAAACCTCAAAAAGCCAAAGTAATCTTAAGAAAGAAGAACAAAGCTGGAAGTATCACACCTTCTGATTTACTGAATGGGAGAAAATATTTTCAAATGATATATCTGATAGGAGATTAATATCAAAAATATACACAAAACTTCACAAAACTCAGTATTAAAAAACAACCTGTATAAAAAATGGGCAGAGAACCTGAATAGACATTTTTTCCAAAAAAGAGATAACAGGTGGCAAACAGACACATGAAAAGATGCTCAACCTTAGTAGTTATCAGGGAAATGCAAATCAAAGCCTCAATGAAATATTATCTCGCATCTGTCAGAATGGATATTATAAAAAAGATAAATAAGTGTTGGTGAGTATGTGGAGAAAAGGGAATCTTTGTGCACTGTTGGTAGGAATGCAGAATTGTTGCAGCCACTATGGAAAACAATAGAGGTTCCTCAAAAACTTAAAAATTGATCCAGAAATTCCACTTCTGGGTATTTTTCTGAAGAAAACAAACACACTAATTTGAAAAGATAAACACACCCCAGTGTTCATCACAGCATTATTTACAATAGCCAAAATGTGGATGCTACCTTTGATAGATAAATGGATAAGGAAGATGTGGTATATTTATACAGTTAGCCATAAAAAAATGAAATCTTGCCTTTTGCAACAATATGGATAGATGGAGAGGGCATAATGCTAAGTGAAATAAGTCAGAGAAAGAATATGGTATGAAATCACTTATGTGGAATTCAAAAAAAAAAAGAACTAACATAATAAAACAGAGTTGTAGATACAGAGAACAAACAGGTGGTTGCAGAGGTGAGGAGGATGGTGGGATGAGGGAAATATTTGAGAAAAATTAAGAGGTACAAACTTCCAGTTACAAAATAAATGAGTCACAGGGATGAAATGTATGGCTAGGGGAATATAGTCAATACTAATCTCTGTATGGTGACAGGTAGTAAGTAAACTTATCATGGTGATCATTTTGTAATGTGTAGAAATATCAAATCACTATGTTGTTCACCTGGAACTAACAGTGTTGCAGGTCAATTATACTAAATAATTAAATACCAACAGATTAAGTTTGGTGTGTGCAGGATGCTCTCTTTTGATTCACTTAAAATCAACTGAGGGCTTCCCTGGTGGCACAGTGGTTGAGAGTCTGCCTGCCGATGCAGGGGACATGGGTTCGTGCCCCGGTCTGGGAAGATCCCACATGTCGCTGAGCGGCTGGGCCCGCAACTGAGGGCTTCCCTGGTGGCACAGTGGTTGAGAGTCTGCCTGCCGATGCAGGGGACATGGGTTCGTGCCCCGGTCTGGGAAGATCCCACATGTCGCTGAGCAGCTAGGCCCATGAGCCATGGCCGCTGAGCCTGCACGTCCGGAGCCTGTGCTCTGCGATGGGAGAGGCCACAACAGTGAGAGGTCCGCGTACCACAAAAAAAAAAAAAACAAAACAAAACTTATTAGGGACTTTAATATTTATAAAATCCCTTTACAGTGGCACATAGAATAATGTTTGACTGAATAATCAGGAGAAGGTGTGCATATGGTAAAAAATTACTACTGTCACCTTTCTTTTAACTATGTCAAGAAAATATTCCCTGTAGCCTACTCTAATTAGAAATATACTAGGAAGAGAATTCTGGGGAATATTGTTCAGCCAAGTTGACGCATCATAAAGCCATCACACAGTCACCCAAAACACCTTAAAACGGGAGAGAGGACACATTTCACTAAAACATTTTATTTTCCATTACTCACCTCAAAGTTTGTATGAATGAGTCCAGCTGTCACCTTGATATTCTAGAATCAACAATCAATTGAATTCTAGAATTCAATTCTCATATGAATTTAGACCTGGGATCTTTGTGTCAATCTTACTGGACACAAATCTATGTGAGTTCACAGTGGTATAATGAAGAGATGGTCATAAATATGGTACAAAAAAATTAAATGATACAGTGTTTGCTTATTAGTATACAATATGGGATGTTGTATAAAAATTACAACATAAGACACACACACAAAAAAATAAAAAATAAAAAATAAAGGGCTTCCTTGGTGGCGCAGTGGTTGCGCGTCCGCCTGCCGATGCAGAGGAACCGGGTTCGCGCCCCAGTCTGGGAGGATCCCACATGCCGAAAAAAAAAAAAAAAAAAATTACAACATAAGAACATTGAAGAATGAATTTTGAATTTTCATAATATGCTGCCAGAATACATATGACTTCCTAGGTCACATCCTAAGTGTGAGCAATCTGTCACTCACAAGACTTTCCCTTTGTCTTTCTTATGAGATTTGTATACCTCTTGGTTTACAGTTCTGCCTGAATGTTTCAGATACTCCAGAAAAAAGTGACTAGGTTTTGCCCAATGTTTTTGGATCTGTATTTTTAATATTGTATTTGAGATTCAGAAGTTTGACATAAATGATGGAAAATTAAGTTTAGCATATACTGTAATACTTAGGTGATCAGGACTGTTCAATTATTCTTTATTGAGATTCTATTGTCCCCATACTTTCACTAAACACTTTACATGTAATTAATACTAATGCACATTGTCTGTTTTCAAGGAGCTTATTTTCAAGAGATGAGACGTTTTAGTCAAGTACTTAAAATACAGTATGATGAGTGCTCTTCATGAATACTATGGGAGGACATAAGAGTCTTGACAAAGCATTAGGTAAAAGGGAGATCTTAGCCAGAGAAGGCATCTAAACGTTTGCAATGGACCAGTAATGAGAAATAGTAAATTAATGAGGAGATAAATAATTTAAGTAATTGGATTTCATAGAAAAAGATGAGCTCATTGAAGAGTTTTAAAGAAGATAATAATATGATTAACTGAGCTTTAGAAAGATTAACCATACACACAAAACAGTGTCTGGTCCCATAGTATATATTAAATACTAGATAAATGAATGTGTGAATGAATGCAATACAGAGAGTGAATCAGAAGAGTTCCTTTACAAGAGACAGGTAGACCAGCTCATAGGCTGTTAAAGTAAACTAAGCTAGAGATCATGGGCTTAGCTAACTATTGGCTTGAAGAAGAAAAGGTATAGATTCCAGAAATATTAAGAAAGTAGAACAAGGAATATTTCATGATTTAGTTGTTTAGTATGAGAGTAGATAAAAGAAAGAAAGGAATCAAAAGCAAATATGTGGCTTAAATTACTGAGAATGGAAATGTGGGATGAAGAGAAGATAGGAGTATCAGTGAAGAATAACTCCAATAATATTCATTAAAACAAAGCCTGTGAGAGGTTTTATAGGGTAAAGACACTTCTGTTTTATAATATTCAAGTTTCAGTTAGCAACTGTCAAGACTTTAAATGCAAGCAGTATATATTTAACAGTACACTTACAATTCAGAATTTAATATGCTGTTTTTACATATTATAAAGAATCAACAAGGTTCTTTTGTGAGTTTCAGAGTACAGCTCTCTATGTTACGTTTGTACATATGGCACATTTCTAAATGGGATAAATATGAGGACGGATCTTGTGTAATACACACATACCTCTCTGTTATGCATACTGTAATTTAACCAGCTAGTACATGAAACTAGTAGTAATTTTCATAAGGATTTTTTTGAAATAAACTTTGTATTTCTAAGAAGTTAGATCAAAACAAACTATTTTTTTGTGTTCTCTGAACAACAGTGATGCCTTAGTCTGGAAAATATATAATGCTGTTGTGAACAGTTGGTGATTGAATATACTCATGAAAACCATATTTAGATCTCTCCATTTATATTGATCCTCATCATTCTCTTGTAGAACCTGATGTAGGGAACTGACTGTAAATGGGGTCCTTGTTTTATGATAGAAAAGTGTTTTCAGAAGAAAGATTACTCAATATCAAAAGGATAAGCCATTTTTCTTAAAATGTCATCAGACACTTTTAGAGAACAAGTATCTTTACAGTACTCAGGTTGGCAGCAGATAGAACCAATATGTCTAAATCATCATGTTTTGTTTTGTTATTTAAAGAGGTAAATTTTACAAAATGTCCATCAATGAGATCTCTAAAATTCCTTTACAGTGTTAATTTTTTAAAATAACATAATAAATTCACTTAAAATAATTGTTTTCCACACATTTTGAGCATGGAACCCTTTAAATACCAAAATATTTCAGCCATTTACCATGCTAGTATTTGAATTTTCAGACTCAGCTGATTGAAGGAACACATTATGAATAATAAGTATATAGATTCATTTCTTTAAACATACTATATATTTATTAACCAAAATAGTCACTTAATATTTCAAAAATAGTAATACATTTATAATGTATATAAATTAAGCAACTCTTGCTGAATTACCATTACCATTAATTACCATTAACCCATCTGGCAAATGCTGAAATAGAAAATAAAATTAAGTCTGTAAGATACTCAAAAGACAAAAACCTTAAAATGACCTTGTACTTTATCCTACTAACTTCTCTCCCAGGGAAATGTCTATTGGATAATGAGCCTGCTGCAATACTGTGGAATAGGACTAACATCTATCTCTGGATCTAGATATGGTTCTTACCTTCTTTGAGTCTTTTCTCCAGAAATGACATATTTTTGTCTCTTTGCCCTATGTCATGTCTAATCTGACCTTGACTGACTTCTAAACTGTTAGCTTACTACCAATTCAGCGTTACCAAAACATACTGCTAAATGAGATAAGTCAGAGAAAGACAAAGTCTGTATGATATCACTTATATATGGAATCTAAAAAAGCCAAACTTGTAGAAACAGAGAGTAGAATGTTGATTACCAGGGGCTGGAGAGGGTGGGGAAATCAGAAGATGTTGTTAAAGGATACATAATTGCAATTAGAAGGTAAGTTCTAGAGATCTAATGCATAGCATAGTAATTATAGCCAACAGTACTGCATTATATACTTCATAGATGCTAAGAGACTAGATATTAAATGATCTCACCACAAAAAAGAAGTGATACTTATGTAATATTATAGATGTGTTAGTTAATGCTTTGATGGTAATCATATTGCAATATATACATTTATCAAATCAATACATACACCTTAAACTTATAAAACATTATATGTCTATTGATCTGTACATCTGAAGGTGGGTGGATTGGACCTCATGGAGGTGGTGGAACTGGAGGAGCAGTGGTGGTGGTTCCCACAATCCCAGTTCCAGGAATAGCAGTGATACCCATGACCGTGGCGTCCCTGGCAGCAGTGGCAACACCTGCAACCCTAGCTCCTCCAGCAGTGGTTGTGGTGCCTGCAACCCTGGACCCCAGCAATGGTGGTGGTGCCTGTGACCCTGGCAATTTTGTTAGCAGCAACAGAACTGGTGACCTCTGTGGTACAAGCAAGGACAATGGCACCCACAACCCCTCTGGCAGAAGGAGTAGAGGGTGGAAAGTGTGCACTCACAAATATAGCTGGAGGCAACTCCTTTAAAAACAAGCAAAAGAAAACATGTGCTATAGTACCACTTGCTAGAAAACAAAAGAAAGGCCTCTAATTCCCAAGGTAAAGAAGCTTTAGCTAAATAAGAAAGGTGTCCCTAGGGACTTCCCTGGTGACGCAGTGGTTAAGAATCCACCTGCCAATGTAGGGGACACGAGTTTGAGCCCTGGTCCGGGAAGAACCCACATGCCGCGGAGCAATTAAGCCATGTGACACAACCACTGAGCCTGTGCTCTAGAGCCTGTGAGCCACAACTACTGAGCTCTCGTGCCACAACTACTGAAGGCCGCGTGCCTAGAGCCTGTGCTCCGCAACAAGAGAAGCCACCGCAATAAGAAGCCTGCACACCACAATGGAGAGTAGCCTCCCACTCTCCCCAACTAGAGAAAGCCCAAATGCAGCAACAAAGACTCAACACAGCCAAAAATAGATAAATAAAAATAAATAAATTTAAAAAAGAGAAAAGGTGTCCTTAGTTCAGATGTGCCAGCAGAGGCACATTTCATCAAATACCGTGAAAAATCACAGTAATATGGTATCACAGAAAAGAGAATGGCAATTTTCCAGCAGCCAAACTAAAAGCCATGGAAGATTGGCATCTAACTGATAGAGAATTCAAAATAGCTGTTATGAAGAAATTCAGTGAGCTACAAGAAAACTCAGAAAGGTAATGCAGAAAGGTAGTTCAGTTAACTCAGGAATAAAATTAGTGAACAGATGTAATTTGCCAAAAATATAGAAATTATAAAGAACAAAAATTCTGGAGCTGAAGAACTCAACATATGAGATGAAGGATGCATTGGAACACATGGAAACAGATCAGGTGGAAGAGAAAATAAGCAATCTGGAAGATAGGAATCTAGAAATGATTCCAGTGGAATAGGAGAGAGAGCTAAGACTTTAAAAAAGTAAAGAAACCTTATGAGAACTATCAGACTCCATTAGGAGAGCTAACTTAAGAGTAACAGGTATACCAGAAGAAGAGAAGAAGAGGGCAGAGAGATTATTCAAGGAAATAATAGCTGAGAACTTCCCAAACCAAGGGAAATAAGTAGACATATAGTCCATGAAGATAAAAGATCACTATCTCAATGAGAAAAGACTCCCTCCAAGACACATTACAATGAATCTTCCAAAAGTCAATGATAAAAGACTATTAAAGGCAGTCAGGGAAAAACCTACAGATGAACCCCCATTAGACCATAAGCAAATTTCTCAGCAGAAATTCTACAGACAGGGAGAGAGTGGAATGACATATTGAAAGTATTGAAAGATAAAGACTTGCAGCAAAGAATACTTTATTCAGCAAAGTTATCCTTCAGGTATGAAAGGGAAATAAAAGCTTTCGCCGATAAACAAAAACTGAGGGATTTTACCACTACTAAACTTGTCTTACAAGAAATGTTGAAGGGAGCTTTTCTACTTAAAGCAGTAAGACAAAAATACACAAAACTTTGAGTAAGGTGATAAAAGACAGAATCAGAAAATTGTAACTATTTTAGAATAGGATATTAAACAATTATAGCATAGAGGTTTAAAGGGAAAAAGCATTAAAAATAACTATAGCTACTACAGTTTAGTAACAAACTCACAGCATAAAAAAGGATAATTTGTGACACCAAAAATATAAAAGGGGGTGGGAAAAATGATGGAGCCTATATAAGCAAATGAAGATAAGCTGCTATCAGTAGAAAAAGGACTATTTCATCTATGAGAGTTTATTCAAACCTCATGGTAACCACAAAACCAAAGTCTAGAACAAAAGTACAAAAGGGGAAACTGAGCAAATCATCATAGAAAACTACCAACCCAAAAAGGCAAACAGAAACACAAAGTAAAAACAAACAATAGAGATACAAAACAATGAGGGAAAAAACCGTAAAATGACAGTAATGAGTCCTTATGTATCAATAATCACCCTAAATATAAATGAGTTAAACTCACCAATCAAAAGGCACAGAGGGGCTGGATGGATTGAAGAGCAAACTATATGCTGCCTTAGGAGACTCATTTCAACTCCAAAGACAAACAGATTCAAAGTGAAGGGGTGGAAGATGATACTGCAAGTAAATGTTAACTGAAAGAAAGCAGGTATAGCCATACTTATATCAGACAAAATACATCAAGCCAAAAATGTTAATAAGAAAGGTAATTATGTAATGAATGATAAAGGGTCAAGAGAACAAGAAGCTAACAAAGTAATACACTGTGCACTTTAAATATATAAAATGTAACATGGCAAATTTATCAAAAACTTCAAATAACAAACAGCCAACAATCTAAAATGTATACAATAATAAAATCCTAGGATGACATAATAAAACAAAATATATATATATCTAGTTAAATTCAGCTGTAGACATTCTGGAATGCTTTCACTGTTTATATTTTCAGAAATGTAACATTTCTATTAAATGTTATTCTATTAAGACAAAAATAGATATTTCATGTTTTCAAACAGGTATATTTCATTTTTGTGTATATAGTCAACAGATTATGTATACATATCTTTTGAGTTTCTTTATAGGAACAATTTAAAGTACAATGTAATCTCCCTGAGATTGTTTATTTAGGGCAATAGGACATATAGTGTGAAAAATAAAACCAATGCTACAGTTGAGGTCACAGGATAGCACATGATTAATAGCACTTGAATGATGTTGCGTGGTATCAAAGAAGTAAGGATATGTGAAAGACTTTGTGAAAGTAGACTGAACCATAAAGAATGTTTGGATTTCATTAGACAAAAGGACTTTATCAATCTGTATTGTTTAGTGTGATTTTCAATGTATCAATATAGTAATAAAGTAACTAAAAAGAATTGCAGTTTTAAATTCAATCTATTGCAAAATCTATAACAAAAATGATATACCTATAAAATAATCACAAGAATCCTAAGATTCATTTATTATTTAAGTAGAAATAATATACAGTATTTCTAAAATCTGGAGTAGATGGGCCATTATTAATTCATAAGTTATAAAACCCATTTGATATGAAAATGAAAAGAAAAATTGACTCTTGAAATTGATTTTAATCAGCAGGTTAGAGAAAGGTTCATAAAATATTAACCTGTGTCAAAATTTAAGGCATATTTATTCTTGATGCCATATTATGTACAAATGAAGAAAATCATTGTCTATTTTTTGCATGTGGAATTTTATATATTGTACTTACTTTATGCACTTATTTCATCTCCCATTCTGTCTCCATAATTATATCTTAAACTTCCAACTTACTTTGATTAAAAAATACTAATTTACCATGAAAACTTTAAAATTTGACAATTATGTAGTAACTGGATTCTATTTTTTACTTATACTGCTTAAGTTATATTTGAGCACTTAAAATCTGAGTGTTTTGCTATCAGAGCCACATGGAGAAATACAGTAGCTGGGATAAGCTTAGGTAGGACTAGATATGTAGAATTCACTTCTCTAGCTAAATATTTACTACATAGTAGACACAATATTCATTTTTCCAGTTTCTCTACCTACATATCCTCTATTAAAATGCCTTACTTGTCTAAACATTTATAAGAATTGTAGAAATGAAAAGGACTACTGAAATAGTTGGACTAATAGAATGGTTGCCTATAGCAGATACACAAATACCATGAATTAATTTGATACTGGTTCAGTAATATAGTTCAAATGAAAGATAAAAGGTCCACAAAAATACTTTTAGGAAGGCTAGCCCCTTTCGTAACTAGCTGATATTTGTGACACTTTATTTTTTATTTATTTATTTATTTTTTTGTGGTATGCGGGCCTCCCTCCATTGCGGCCTCTCCCGTTGCGGAGCACAGGCTCCGGACGCGCAGGCTCAGTGGCCATGGCTCACGGGCCCAGCCGCTCCGCGGAACGTGGGATCCTCCCAGACCGGGGCGCGAACCCGGTTCCCCTGCATCGGCAGGTGGACGCACAACCACTGAGCCACCAGGGAAGCCCTGTGACACTTTAAATGACAGGGTTTTAGTCTGACATAGCAAAGTCTTTATATATAATTGCTGCCAGAATTTGTTGTTGGCCACAGAGGACTAAGCATTTAACACACTGGTCTTTTCACAAATAAGTTATTAATAATTTGGGAGGAAAACAGAACACTACCTGGGGGCTCTATAGCTTTAAAAGAGTAGGCATTTTTTTTTTTCTTTTGAGAGGAGGCAAAACTTGGGAGAATTGATCAACATGGAGTGATTCCCACCATAGTTGCAAAAGTGGAAGCACTGGGTTCCAAAAGCCTAATAGGAAAATGTGAAATCTTTGAAGCCAGAGGAACCTTGTGAAGGAACTCCAGGAAACCACAGCTGCTGTAAAGTGAGGTAGGAGTCCCTAGTAAGGGAAGAGACAGGAGAAACCTGATTCCTTCATTAACTTAGTCCGTGTTCACTGAATGGTCCCTGAACAAGGCACATGAAGGTCAAGTTGAAAGCAGATTGCAACTGAAGATTAAGGAATCGAGTGGAAATCTAAACTGCCACTCAATGCAGGCAAGAGTCAGCAATTTAAGTCTAACAAACTAAAACGAAACATTTGTGTTCTTGGAGAAGTATAACAGAATCTAGAATGTACCAAACATACTATTCACAATGTTCAGGACAAAAATCAAGTTAATCACAGGAAAATGTGACCTAGTATCAAGAAAAAGCTCTCAACACATGGTGATTGCTAGTTAATTCAGATGCTGCAATTTTCAGACCAAGATTTTAAAATAACTTTCTTGACTATGTTCATTGAAGTAAAGGAAAATATGCTTGTAATGAGTGAAATATCAGTAGAGGAATAGCAAATATGAAAGAAAATTCAATTGAAATATTAGATCTGAAAATAGAGGTGAGGAGCTCCAAATTCTATGTACAAATTCTCATAAAATCTCTGACTGACTCTGAAACCATGCATACATGAGGTAGACTCAAAGCACCACAGTCAACGTGATTAGCCACTAAGGAAATGCAAATTAAAACTGCAGTGAGACACTACACACATCCATCAGAATGTCTGTTAAAATGACTGCGAACATCAAATGTCAGCAACAATGTGAAATATCCAGACCCCTCTGGTTGTTGATTGGAATAACCAACCAATATATAGTTGGTTGAATGTAAAATGGTAAAACAACTCCGAAAGACAATCTGGAAGCTTTTTTTCCCCCTCTTTTTTAGTAGAGATAAACTACCTTTTGACCCAGCAGTCCCCTCCTGGGTATTTATCAAAAAGAAATAACTTATTTTCAAAAAAAAATAAGTGTAGATGAATATTAATAGCAGCTCTATTTCATAATAGGCAAAAACATGGAAACATCCCAGGTGTCCTTCAACAGGAGAATTGCTGAACAAATGTGGTACATTCCTACAGTGGAATACTACTCAGAAATGGAAAGGAACAAACTAGTATTTCACAAGTTTCCAGTAGCTAAATATTTCTCTAAAGTCTAAAACACTTTATCAGCACTTTGCAAAACTGTGTCAGCATGACTAACAAGATTTTTCTCTAGTTTTAGTTTTTTTTCCTAAAGAAGCTACAATATAAATATTGTGAACCAAACAAAGACAACCAGTCTGTCTGCTTACCTTCTGTATCTCTTAAGGTCCTGATGAAAGAGCAAAAAAGAAACATAAAGGGAAGCAGAAAAACCAAAACAAGGTTGGAAAATATGAAATGGAAAAACTACAGTCCAAGATGCTGAAAAACAGACTGACGGAAAAAATAAAAACCAGGGGAAACACTCACCCAAGAGAGCAGAGGAAAGCGTAGTTCTTCCTGAAAGAGCTCTGAACAAACTGCAGCAGAGAAGCAACCAATATAAGGAGCAGGTGTGGACCTCGGACCCCCAGGCAGGTTAACTACTAACAACATTTATTCATGACAGGTGGCCATGTGGATGCTCCCTCTCCCCATTCCTGGGTTCTGTAGAGTAGAGAAAAGCTTTAACTTCTTGAATAAAACTTGAGAACCACTCTCAGAAGAAAGTTGTTTGTCTAGGTAGCAAACCAGTGTGGGTTGTCAAGCCCAAGGTAAAAGAGCAAAGCTTGAGGAAACTCTGGACTTTATATCAGATGCTGAAAAAAATATACGTGTAACAAAAGTGTTGAAGGCAACTTTACCCAGGAATAAATGCAGGTGTTCTCCCTGGAGATTAGAAGAGCCTTTATTTTGATGGTTGTGGGGATCCACAGCCTAGCTCCCTCTGTGTTCCACCAACACCAAGACCCACTTCCAAAAAAACACCCTATCGGTCCTTACATTAAAAGGAACGGACTGTTAGGAAACAGGTCTACAGCAGCTAAGGAAAACCACCCAAGACAGCTACTATATTCATCAACCTAATTCTTCATGGTAACCAGTTGTAAGGGGTGATCATCGAGTTTCTAAGGAAAATTAATAGAATGTGTTAAAAACAAGACAACAGACCCAAAATGGAGACACTTGTGCTAAGCCACATGTAGCCAGCCAAGACTTAAACTTAATTACAGCTTCAGCTCTCTGGGAAGTGGAATCTTAAACCAGTCATCAGGAATGACCTGATCAGCACTAGTTAGGTAATCTGTCTGAGTTAGTCTTGCCATCTCAAGGAAAGAAAAGGAAAGTAACTTTGTAATAACCAACCTACCTTTTTTGCTTAGTATACATGCCTGTAAAACTTTCATTTTGTACAACTCTTTGGAGCTTTCTATCTGCTATATTGGTTGCTGCCTGACTTGAATGAATTTTTGCTCAAATAAATTGCTTAAATTAAAATAAATGAATAAATAAAATAAAATTAATCAGAAATAAAAGGAACAAACTAGTGATATATACTGCAGCACGGGTACATTGTAAGAATCCTTTGTTGAGTGAAATATGCTTTCTCTAAAGAATGCATATTGAATGATTCAATTTATATGGATTTGTAGGATGCATAAAACTAATGCTTATGGGGAAGATCATAGCAATAATTACGTTTGGAGTGTGGGTGAGAACTGAATGGGAAGGGAAAGAAAGGAAATTTCTGAGGTGATGATAATGTTCTTTATCTTGGATAAGGATTTTGCTTTCATAGGACTATTCGTTCATCAAAACTCAGCCAATGTACACTTAAGATTTGTGCATTTTTATTGTATTTGAATACTACATTTAAAAAAACCTAAACTTGAACAAAAACTTGAACAAATTTTGAACTCTGTCCATACTGCAGTATTCAGGGGTAAATGTAATAATGTTTGCATTTACTTTGAAACATATCAAAAAATATGAAATTAATTATGGGAAAACTAGTTAAAGAGCTGCAGTCAGATAGCCAATTGATTAAAAAATTACAGACAAGAAAATCTATAAATATTTGATTCAAAAGTTTATTTTAGTTTGATGCAGTTTGCTATGTCAGTCCCCCTGCCCCCCCCAGAAAACAGAAAAAGTTGGTGATAAGATACTGGAGAATGATAAATAATAAAATCATAAGCAAATATTATACATTTTGAATAATTTATTAAAATATATCACGAATTTTTCTTAGCATAACTTTAGAATATTAGAAATATCTATGTATAAGGTAAAAATAGTTTTATAAATCTTCATGATATAGCATACTGGCAGATTTAATACTTTTTTTTTTTTTTTTTTTTTTGCCAAACCATGCAGCTTTTGGGATCTTAGTTTCCTGACCAGGGACTGAACCCCGGGGCCCTCAGCAGTGAGACGTGGAGTCCTAACCACTGGACCACCAGGGAATTCCCTTAATACATTCTTGATGCAGATAAAGGGTTTTATAGTTCAGATCTGTGAGGGAGGGCTCTGGAATGGACAAAATGTATTTGGCTAGGGGAAAAAGGATCTGGGAAATTGAATTATCTGGGTTCTGATTTCATATCACCTTGAGGTTTCTTGAAGAAAGAAAGTGCTATAGGACTACTGAGTATATGCATGTTCTCAGATGGAAGAGAGGCACACTTGGTGCCCTTTCAAATATTTTCATGAGAGAACAATGTATACGTGAAATTGGTTGCTTTGTTTACTTTGGAAAGAATAAAATATTGATGTAGGTAAAAAATAGATTTTACTATAATTATTGTACTGAGGAATCCAGAAAGAAGTTATGGAAGAAACCTTCTGACCTAAGGTAGTCTATGCTATTTGCATCCTGATTTCCAATGTCTCTGTCCTTTACTACTCATAATTTTGTTGAGAAAGGCAATGTGTCCATTTAAATATCCTCACTTCCTCAGACTCTCCTGCAGCTAGTGTGGCCAAGTATTACAGTTCTGGACAAAAAGATGTAAAGTCAGTAGAAGTGGATTTCTGGGAAAGGTTTTGCTTCATCCAGCCCTTTTCTTTCTCCTTGGAATACAGATAGCATACTCAGACTGAAGGCAGAATAGTGTTATTGTACCATGAGGGGAAAAGTCACAGAGGCTCAAATACTGAAAGATAGAAGAAACTTTTTTGGCAGCTAAATAAGCTCTGGACTGCCTATACCAGACTTCTAACTGCATGAGAAAAATAAACCCCTATTTGTTAAAGCTTCTAGGGGCAGGTCTTTCTTTTGTGTAGCTAAATCCAATTCCTAAATAGATACAGAAAGAATGAGCAAATATCCAGAAATAAGTCCTCAGAAAAAGAAGGGGAGTATAAAGTCTGGATTCCAGAGACTAAGAAAAACAGGAATATGATTCTAAGAATCAGCACAAAAAGAAGAATACCACATATGTCTAAATGGAAAGTAGTTTTAAAATAATAACTCAGAAATAACTTTCAAATTTACCTCTTGCATCTCGGGAATTATGGTGTAAATACTTATTAGAGGGAAATGTAAACCTAAACAAATTTTTAAAAATATCTAAGAACTGGATGAGATGAGCTGTACATAGAGTGAGATAATTCAATGTTAACATAAAGATCCATTTCATTGAGAAGGAAATTATTCCTTTACAGCTAAAAGAGCTGAAACCTAAGTTCTTGAGAAGTAGGGTGGGGTGGAGATGTTGACTAATATTAACCAAAAAAATGATCAGCACTTCTTGAAACTGAGATAACTGAACATATCTTGAAAGAAGCAACATTAAGGCTCAAGGAACAAACTGGCTTGGGACATAGCATATCTGGACCCACTATCTTGCTTTGATTTTCCATTTGCCCCCTCTATTATTTGTTTTTTCTTCTTTTTGAATATTTTCAGTGTTCTATGCTATCTCCTCTGTGTATTCCTATCTGTATCTCTTTGATTTATTTTTCGCCATGCTCTAGAGAATACAATTTGCATCTTTATCCTACACAGTCTACCTACAAATACTGTTAAATCATTTCATTTATAATGTAAATTCTTATAAGGGTATATTTTCATTTCCTTTTTTTTTTTTTTGCTGTTGTCATGTTTTTTCCTATATGTTATGAAACCCACAATGATTATTTTTCCTTTAAGTGTCAATTACCTTTTAATGAAATCATAAACTGAAAAACATCTTTTATTATATTTATCCACAATACTTTGGTATTTACTTTGAGTAGATCCAAGTTTCAATGCAACGTCATTTTCTTTCTTCCCGAAGCACATACTTTGATAGTTCTTGTAGTTCACATTTGGTGGCCATGAATTCTTTCAACTTTTTTTCCATGTAAAAAATAATTTTGCCTTCACTTTTGAAGGATGTTTTTCCTCAATATGGAAGTCTAGGTTGAAAATTTTATTTTAAAATCTTTTACTTTTTATATTACAAATACGTCATTCCATTTTCTCTAGGTATTCTTTTTTTCTCACAAGAAGTCTTTTAGCCTTTTTTTTTTTTTTTCTTCGGTATGTGGGCCTCTCACTAATGTGGCCCCCCCGTTGCCGGAGCACAGGCTCCGGATGCGCAGGCTCAGCGGCCATGGCTCACGGGCCCAGCCGCTCACGGGCCCAGCCGCTCCGCGGCATGTGGGATCTTCCCGGACCAGGGCACGAACCCGTGTCCCCTGCATTGGCAGGTGGATTCTCAACCACTGCGCCACCAGGGAAGTCCATTTTAGACATTTTTTAACCTTTATTATTCATATGATAGACTGCATGATATTGTCCTATACATAACAAAAGAATTGTTTGTTTT
This sequence comes from Physeter macrocephalus, assembly GCF_002837175.3. Taxonomy (NCBI): domain Eukaryota; kingdom Metazoa; phylum Chordata; class Mammalia; order Artiodactyla; family Physeteridae; genus Physeter; species Physeter macrocephalus. The sequence goes on along the minus strand of NC_041215.1, from coordinate 90,720,931 downwards.
TGACTACCAAGTGAAAGTTTCATAAATTATATTTCATAAATTATATTTTTCTGCTATAGAGTTAACATTGGGTTCTTTTCTAATATCATTTGTTTCTATTTTCATATTTTCTTTTAATTCTTTATATCTATGTTTTTATTTCTTAAAGCATATTTATTTATTTATTTATTTATTTTGGCTGCGCTGGGTCTTAGTTGTGGCACGTGGGATCTTTGTTGCGGCATGTTTAGTTGTGGCATGCGGGATCTTTAGTTGTGGCATGCAAACTCTTAGTTGCAGCATCCGAACTCTTAGTTGCGGCATGCATGTTGGATCTAGTTCCCTGACCAGCGATAGAACCCAGGCACCTTTCATTGGGAGCGCAGAGTCTTACCCACTGGACCACCAGGGAAGTCCCTCTTTAAGCATATTTATAATAGCAGTTTTAATGTTTGTCTTCTAATTCCGTCTTCTCTCTCATTTTGATTCTATTTTTATTGACTGATTTTTTTCCTATTATGAATCTACTTATGCTGATTCTTTGCATGTAGTAATTTTCCCAACATTATTATTTAAACACCTTTATTGATATATTAATTTACATAGCATACAATTTACCCATTCAAAGTGAACAATTCAATGATTTCTGGTATAGTCACAGATGTGAGCAATCATCCACAGAGTCCATTATAACACTGTTTCATCACCTGAAAAAGAAGCCCATATATTTTAGGTATCATATCCCTATTCTCTCACCCTCCTCAAATCTACTCAGCCACTAATCCTCTTGCTCTGTCTATAGATTTTCCTATTTAAGGTATTTATAATTGACATCATACAACATTAGACATTTCATGTTTGTCTTCTTTCACTTAGTGTAACATTTTCAAGGTTCCTCCAGATGGTAGTGTGTATCTGTACTTCATTCTTTTTATGGCTACATAATATTCTATTGTATGGGCATGGCTCATTTGTTTATCACTCGTCAGTTAATGAACATTTTAGTTTTTTCCACTTATTGTCTATTATGAATAATGCTGCTATGAAAATTGATGTATAAGTTATTGTGTGAAAATATTTTCTGCTCTCTTTGTTACACACTTAGGAGTAGAATTTTTGGGTCATATGGTAATTCTATGTTTAAGTTTGTGAGAAATTGCCAAAGTTTTTTCCACAGACCGTTTCATGTTCCCACCAGCAGTGTATGAAGGCTTCAATTTCTCTATATCTTTATTAATACTTGTTTTTTGTTTTTGTTTTTTCATAGTAGCTATCCTATTGTGTGTGAAGTGGTATCTCCTTGTGATTTTAAAGGGACCTTAATGACTAGTAATGATGAGCATTTTTTCATGTGCTTATTGGCCTTTGATTTATTTTCTTTGGAGAAATGTCTGTTCAATTCCTTTGCCCATTTAAAAAAATATATACTTTATTTTTTTTTCAGAGCAAATTTAGGTATGCAGAGCAGAAAAACTGAGTGGAAAGTACAGTGAGTTCCCACATACGTTCTCACTTGCCCTGTTATCCCTCTTTTATAACATATTGCATTACTGTGGTACATTTGTTAAAATAGATGAACCAATATAGATACATTATTATTAACTAAAGTACGTAATTCACATTAAGGCTCACTCTGTGTTACACTTTCTACCAGTTTTGACAAACATGTAATGACATGAAGTCACCATTACAGTCTCATCCAGAATAGATTCAATGCTCTAAAAATCCCTTGTGATCCACCTATTTATCCCTCCTTTTCTCTATCTGCTCCCCACTAAACCCCAGGAAACCACTGATATTTTTTTACAGAATCCATAGTTTTACGTTTTCTGGAATGTCATATAGTTGGAAACATGTAGCTTTTTCAGTTTGGCTTGTTTCACTTAGCCATATCTGTTTAAGATTTTCTCATGTATTTTCATGGCCTGATAGATAGCTCTTTTCTTTTTATGCTGAATGATATTATATTTTCTGAATATACTACAGTTTGTTTATCCATTCAACTTATTGAAGTTTATCCTGGTTGACAATGATGAATAGAGCTGCTATAAACATTTATGTGCAGACTTTTGTGAGGACATACATTTTCAATTCTTTTGGGCAGAGTAAATACTAAGCAACTCAGCTGTTGGATCATATGGTTAAATGTATGTTTGGTTTTGTAAGAAACTGCCAAAGCGTCTTCCAAAGTGGCTGTAAAATTTTGCATTTCCAACAGCAATGAACAAAAGTTCCTGTTTCTTCACATCCTCACCAAGATTTGATGTTGGCACTGTTTTGGATTTTAGCCATTCTAATTTGTGTGTAGTGGTATCTTGTTTTAATTTGCAATCCCTAATGATACATGATGTTGAACATCTATTAGTGTGCTTACCACCTATATATCTTCTTGGGTGGATATGTCTGTTTAGATCTTTTGTCCTTTTTTTAATTGGGTTGTTTGTGTTCTTATTGTTGAGGTGTTTTTTTGAATTTTACATATTATTGAGTTTTTTGCATATTTGGGTTACCAGTCCTTTATCATATATGTGTTTTGCAAATATTTCTTCCAGTGTCTTTCACAGTGGAGAAGTGTTTAATTTTATTAAATTTCAACTTACAGATTTTTTCTTTGATAGCTCACGCTTGGTGTGGTACCTAAGAAGTCATCACCAGACCCAATGTTAGCGAGATTTTCTCTTATGTTATCTTCTAGGAGTTTTACAGCTTTGTATTTTACATTTATGTCTATGATTATTTTGAGTTGATTTTGTGAAAGGTGAAAGGTTTCTGTTTAGATGTTTTGTTTGTTTTTTGCATATGGGTGTCCAGGTGTTCCAGTCCATTTGTTACAAAGACTATCCTTTCTTAATTAAATTGCTTTTGATTCTTTGTCAAAAAGCATTTGACCTCTGGGATTCTCTTTCTTTGTAATTACCTTCCCTATAGAACTTCATTCTGGGTAAATTTTGTTGTGGTCAAACTAGATTTCTTGTAGAGATTCACTTAATATCAATCTTCAAGGAAAAAGAGAAAGCTGATTCTTGCATATTTACTTTCATTAATAAGACAAGTTCTCAAATTTATCTATTCCACTAGGTAAAATTACTTGGAGGAAAGAAAGTGAACTTACAGGACTAAAATAGCATCCAGAAAACAAAAAATGTGCTTTTTCTACATAGATCCTAACATTATAGGAAGATCTTCCAAATAGATTTTCTGTTGTGTTTTTCATTTTAGTTATTTTACTCTTCAGTTCTGATGGGCTCTTTTTTCTATTTCCTAATTCTTTGTTAAAATTCTCTCTGTGTTCATCTACTCTTTTCATTAATTCAGTTAGCTTTCTTACTACAGATGCTTTAATAGTAATAGCCCACTCCAGATCACACCTGAAGCCAGGGAATGTCACCATCATTTCCTAGCTCTGAAGTTTTCTTCCAGAAAACAATGGCAAGATAGAGGATGTAAGTGTATAGATGTTTTAATATTTAGTTTATTTACACTGATTATAACTCATGCCAGTTGGGAAAACTATAGGGTTGTGATATTCCATAAATTCTCTAATGCATTCTCATTATAATATAATTTACTTAAAAACCCAAGTCCCCACAATCTTAGTTCTATCCTTTGTTCATTACACAGTCCCGTGCAGAACACCCTAATTCCTCCTCTGAGTAGAGGTAGGTAAATCGCATGTTGATGTCCATAATATTGGGGTTTTTTTTTGTCCATTGTGTTTCTAATCATCATACAGAAAGAGAAAAAATTGATAAAACCTTGAGATAATTAAAATAAGTAAGAAAATGCTGTGTATTGTTAGAGAGGGAAAAATCTTCCTAATAAAAACTACAAAGATAGAAACTAGAAAAGGAAATGATAGACAAAGATTTATATGAATTTTTAAAATGTATGGTCAAAACAACAATGAAAAAGATAAAAAGCAAATGCATATGTAATTCAAGATGGCAGAGTACATAATTTACCCTTTCTTTTTCATAAACTCTAATTGAAGTGAGAATTGATATATACAAAATAGTAATCACAAAAGTATGTCGGTATCAAAATAAGAAATAGCACCATCAACTGAAGAGAAACACTGACAAATTCCTGAGGGGAGAGAGCAGATGATTTATTGACTGAGACGTCTGAGGAATAGAATGTGTAACTCTAATTTTGCACAGAAGGGAATGCAGTAGAAAATCTGAATGCAGTGATAGGCTTTTGGAGAAGAAATCACTGTAATGAATTAAAGAACTGTCTTCGAAAATGCATACATTCTGTGTACAAGGAGCAACAGGCTGTAGCATATGCCCTTAGCTGGACCCAAGAAATACTTTCTAATTAATCATTCCACAGAAGGGAACTAGTGTGGGAATTGGAGAACAGACATAATTTAAGACAATTTTCAATCCCCAGAATAAACAAGGGAAAATAAAACTAGAGGAGCTCAGTGCCACTTAGTTTTGAAATAAGTATTAAATATGCCAACCCCAGAGCAGCTTCCTTGTGATTATAGTGAGTTGGAGAGTCTTAAGCATCTCCCTAATAAATAATTTAAATGGAAGGCTGCTTCTAATTAGAACCTGCTCATTTTGCAAACCTTATACTATTTGCATGTTGTTTGCAACCTTTCACCCCTGCAAAGGAATAAAACGCCAATACCAATACTAAGCAACATATTTCTTTATTCATAAATATGAAATACTAATCAAGGGTGAAAGCCAGGAGCAGAAAGAGAAAGATCAGGATATAAAAACTGAACCAGAGATTCCAAAACATACTGAGATAATGTAAAGAATGGAAGAGACATTTTAAAAAATGTAATTTATATTCCTTAAAAGGATTAAGAGTACAGTATGTCCAGTTTTTTAAGGAACTGAAAAAACACCTGAAAACAAAAAGGTTAAATAATAGCAATATTGTCACAGGAAAAATTATAATATATTATTACATTAATTAAAATATTTTAAACTACTATTATAATTTGTTCAATAAAATGAGAAATTTAACAAAAGTACATGTTCATTTCATATATTATCAAAACATCAAGTAATAACGAATTTAATAGGCAGTAATAGTCGATAAATAATCAAATAGCATGTTGAACAGCAACATAAGGTGAGTGATATTGGTGATATAGAGAGCATGATGATGATGAGAGATAGGCAGCATGCCTCAATGGAAAGAGGATTAGACTAGGAATCATGAGGCTCAAGTTGTAATTTCAGGCCTGCCTCAAATTTATGGTATGAGTTGACACACAGTTTTCCCTCACAGGTGACTGTTTTTCTCCTCTACAAATTTAGTTTCCATCATGTTAGAGTTTCTGTATTATTATCGTACAATTCATGACAATGTTTGCATAATTCCTTATAGTGTAGTTAAATACACAAACTTTATCTAGATATCTAAGAAAGTGAATTTTAGTTTTTGCCTTCAATGAATATTTTATGCCTTTTAAATTTTCTTTTGTTTTTTTCATCTTTGTGTATTCTTCTGGTACAGCATCTGCAGTTCACATTTTTGTAGTTCATAATTCTTTCTGGCTACTGTGCCATATTTACCTTGGTGCAGCAGCCAGGTTTTCTGCATCTGCAGCTCTCACAGGGGTGGTGGGCTGGAAAGGATGGATGAAGTGCCTGATTGCAGCCTTGGCACAATCAAGAAAGCAAGTTTCTCATATTCTTTTGTTTGCTTAACAAATCATGTAGGACAAATTAAAGCAGCCGGCCAAACATGCCTCAGTACTACCCCAGGGTGCAGTCCCCATATTCATGCATGCACACATGCTCCATTGTGACCCTTTGCAATTTGTCTAATGAACTTATTTTCCTTATCCTATGTGCCAGATGTGCTCTAAGCATTTATGACCAAAATTCAAATTCCCTGCAGAAGATAAACAAACTCACATAATTCAAAATAATCCAATTTTCAATATTCATTTTCTCTCAGTTTGGGGGAGGATAAATGAGTAAATTTTCAGCCACACATCTTGATTTCAACCAATTATAACTATTCCATGCTGGAAGGTAAATTGCACGAAGCACAGAGAGTGTATTTTTCAGTTACTTGGTGTAGATGACATTTAATGAGTATTTATCATAAAATAACAATCTGTCAAATCCCATTCAGAATCCACAAAATCATTTTGAATTGATATATCATTTAAGCAATAGATGATCAAACTGGTTTCCCAAATAGTGATGTCTTTGGTTCATTAAAGAGTCCCCAGGAGAAAGGAAAGAATCCATGAGAATATTTAAAGCAATTTTTCCATTGTCTACAGAAATAACAAAAAAATCTGCCATGGATTATGAAGTTTATTTTATTTCAGTATTAAATGTCTGGAAACTCCCATGCTTTTAAATAGGACACTGACTTAGCTACTTGGGCCATTAAAATATAAGTAAAAAGCTTTTGAAATATAATAGACTTATTGGAATAATTTCTCTATTAGGTATTCTTATGAAAGAAAAATGTTTTTCCTGTCTTTACTTAGTGTATACTTTATAACATCTTAGTTCAGCATTAAATATAAAATAACTGAGAGTTGATGGTCAATCAGATGGAGTAAACTCTCTTTCCTTTAAAGTCACTTTGAGCTAACCTATCTGGAATAGAATACTTTTATTTTTATTGGACCATATCCCCAAGTCAGTGCTACTTAAACACTAGTGTGACCAAGAATCAGCTGTCAGTCTTGTTGGATATGTAGATTCCCATAGACTCAGATTAGTCAGTTATCCCATTAGAATGAATCAATTGTATACCTGTAGAAACATTTTCCCCCTTTCTCATCAGCATTACTTATTCATAAAGATATAACCTTGCTCAACTATTTGTTTATGTGGAAGAAAATTTATTCTAAAACAATGGCTTTAAAACATATTTTGAAATCTGTCATGGCAATTCCAATTCCTGCTTCATGGAGCCAGAAAGGGGAGCTACATGGGTATAAAAAAAATCTACCCTCTCCAAGATCTATAGCTGATTCAAAACTATAGCACCTTCTTACATCTATTTTTTTGAATTTATTTATTCTTTTTTGGCACTTGGTTGTTTCTCTTTATTTTTATCTCAGGTGTATATTGAATATTTTATATTTTATTGCCTCTCAATTCAGTGGATCTGGGCTGGATACTTCATTTCTGGGCAGTATACTTCATTTCTTATCAAGGTATAGGTAGTATACAACTCATATTGTTTTCTCCCAAAGGTTTCAACTGCTCAATTTTCACTATAATTCAAACATGTATTCTTCATAGAGCTGGTTGTTGCATAGGAGTTTTACAGTGTATCCTTATCCTTCTCCGTTTATTCTTTCCGATTTGTCTCCATTATATATCCATCTGCAGTTAAAGCAACTTCTATGTTATTTTGTATTTGGGAAACTTTATTTGATTTATTTTCACTTTTTTTCTGTTTATATCTATTTCTTCTTAATAAAATATAGTTTTATGTTTTGAAAATACATCACATATTATCTATTTAAAATATAGTGTTTTCATATGAGGACGCATATGATCTAGATTATTCAGGTGACCTGAGGAATCCTGTCTGACGACACTTTCAGCATCTGGCTTGTTGTATGTGCTGCGCGCGTGTGTGTGTGTGTGTGTGCATATCATTAAAACAATTTTGTTAAAGTGTTGAATGACGGTGGGCCCTTGGAGAAAGAACAAGTAAATGTACAAAAATATAGTCTAATGGTTAACATATCCAAAATTATTTTACTGAAAATAGAGCAACCAGTCCTAAGATTGGATGAAAGCAGGAATTAGGGCTATATATCTACTATAGGCCTGACAAGTATTGTACAGAATATAAAAAAGAAGTCATGGATGTCAAATGTAACACTTGTATTAATTAATAGTCTTATTCAATATTTGAAATTACTTATCACAAGATTATCATTACATTATACATGAGCACAAACAACAAGAAAAATCAAATTATAATTGAATGTGTAGTTACCAATGTCGATTGTTTTAGAGTCAGGAAACGTTCCCTTTATCTTTGTTTTCATTTGTTTTTTGTACACTAGAAATACCTTTGTATTCATCCATCATTCTTAAAACAATTTGATGTTTGTCATGAGACACAGTTGTTTTTCTTTTTAATCCAGGATGAATAACTTTTCATAGAGTTTAGTGTGGGATCACTTTTTAACTACTATTTTTCTCATGCTGATTTTCCCTCTTCTTTTTCAAATGTGAGGTGAACATAGAACAAAACAAATGATAAAGACAATTTCTTAATTCTTGCATGGCATTTGTTTACAATGAACTATTTTCAAATCTAAGTTCAAAATTATTACATTGTTTATTTACAGCCATTTTTAATAGTAATACAAGCTGCCCATGAATGTAAAGACTAGAATATTTTGTACAGTTTATTTGATATGAAAGAAATTTATTTGAAGCCTGAAGCTATGTATGGTGTACTGTCTTTTAGAGTTGATCTCTCTTATTTTTTCCTCATTAATATGTTTGTCTAAAAAGTGGTGAATCATTTATAAAATATAATTTTATATGTGTATATTTTCTTTTTTGAAAAGGATTACAGAAGTTTATCATTTACCAATCATGATATCTAGTAAACATGAGTATATATACTCAAATATATGTTGATTGATTAAATTATCTCAGGGGCTCAATAGGTATTGCCTTAGAAGAAATCAGCAATTACTGCATTTCTTTGTCATATACGAAGGTATATCAGTGGTCTTAAATGATTTTCTCCATTTATAGCATAAAATTATTTTTTTGTGTGTATTTTGGTTGGTTTAAACTTTATGTTTGACCAAATAAAACGTATTGAAAAGAAAAATGGATGCGGAAAATTAACAGAATAAATATATGTAGCGTTTTCATGCTTGTACATAATTGCTTGCTAATCATCAACTTAGAGTAATAGAAAAGGGCCATCCTGATTTCCGCGACATCATCATATTTTGGGACAATTGAAAATTATTCCAAATGCATATTCTGTTGTTTGGATGCTTACGTATTTACTTCATGATGTGACTATGTTTATAAAATAGTTTTATAGATTTTAATTCAAAATACAAAAATTGTGTCTTATTTAAGATGACTAGTTTGCATCTGTTCCATCTATTACAGTATCTACTAACCAAAGTAATATGACAACTACATTATTCAACATAATTTCAGACAATTCATAAAATGACATAAGGAGTAAAAGACAAGTAAGATGTATTTTTCTTTTTTTGGAACTGGGCCATCATCATTCTTTGAACAGGACATTTGTTTGCACAGCTCTAAATTAGCCATGTTGCATTAATTTAATATTCATTGAATAAATATATGTAAATGAGCATAGAAAAGGGATGCTTCTTTCTCAGGTATCACTGTGTAGTGATTAGAAAAAAAATGTCTTTGAAATGATGCTGAGTATGTTGGATTTCTAGAGACAGTGCTGTAGAATGTAAAACTTTTAGATTCTGAGTTCATGTTGTACTTTTTTCTAATATTCCTACAAGATTCCTTCAATAGCATTTACAACTTATTCCTAAAATATTTGGTTAAATTAACAAAATTCACAAATTTAGTTAAATTAACAAAATTCAATTTGAAATAAACCAAACTGAATAATTATACAAGATATAACTGTTTGTAAAACATACAAATACCAACATTTACTTTCCTTTGTTAAAAATTTTGTAATGTTCCACGTGATTATATCTTTTCAGTAGAATAAAGCCATATTGATACAAGGAGTTGCATACTTTATATTACATTAGATATTATGAGGCACAATGCATGCTTGTGTTTGGCAATGCAAGTTATACTTTTAAGAAATGAATTAGATCTTGTAGTATGGGGAGAAACAGTAGATGTAAGAGCAATGTTTGCTTATGGACATCTGTTAAACATATAATACTGTCATGTACTATGATGGGGCTGACGTTCTACCCTACCTGTAAGTTAACAACTTGGCTTCATGGAATATAACTTGAGACTCCTTTGTCAGAGATGAAGGATTTATTACACACAGCACAGAAGGCAATATGAATTTTATGTTTGTATTAGTTTAGTTTGGCCCCAGTCTCCCAAGTGAAGTGGAAGAGGACAAAGTGGATGCTGAATACACAGTGGGTTTGTGTTACAACTGAGTAACCCTGAGCTTAGGAAACCCAAGTTCATGATCAGGTTCTGCAAGCAAGCCTGCCCAAACTTTGCCCTGGAGAAAGACATTATCTTTGTTACACTGAACAGGAGACAAGTCTGTCCTTTATTCCAATGGGAGATAATATTTCCATCTTCCAAAATTCTTTGCTATACGGACATCCTTGAAAGGGTACTTTGAAGTTGTCAGTGTCTCTGCAGAAATGCAAGAGACCCCTGGAGAAATGTCTTTCAGCAATATCCACCTCACATTTCTACACTGTCTTAACCTCTGGTGAATCTTTCATGTGAATGTAAATTACTCTGATTAATCTGATTGACAAGGATTGGGACCAAATTTGTTTCATGCACTATATAGTTAAGGCCACTATCAACAAGACTAGAACCAGCAAGATGAGTCAACCTGCAATGTTGACTTCAACCTTGCCCTGCAGAGTACCAGTATCAACTTATTGAACAAATGCTATACACTATTAGGGTCTAACTCAGAGAGAAAGGTGATTATCTTTTTAAGTTTCTGTATCGGCCTTTCCATTAGCCTAAGGCATTAATCTAGTTAGAGCAAGATGTATTAGTCATTGTACAGGGTTTAACTTGGCCCATGAAGAGGCCATCTGAGCAATACTATAATCTCTATCTATATTGTCTAAGCAATCAAAGCTGACCTGAATAGCTTCCACAGCCAAGACTGTCATTGATTGCTTCAGCTAAAATCAGGGACAAATTTTGTGTTCACTTTCTTAATTGAACGACTTCTATTGCAGGGAAAACTGCCTGCAGCATGCACATAAATAAGGGCAGCCTCATCTCGGAGAAATTTCTTCAGTCATTTGAGAGCTACATAATCTGCTTGTAAGTTGCTTAAGAGCTCCCCTGAGGTTAAAGTCACTGTGTTTCAGAAGACAGGATAGTTTATGCCTGGCTTCCACATAAGATGTACAATTCTGGGAGCACATATATACTCCTAGAAAGAAAGTGGTGTTTACAATTATTGGGCCTCCCCGACGCCAATGGGACCTATATTAGACAGGGGGCACAGTTGGAAAGTGTCTCTAATGTGGCCTCGCAACATGCTGGTAAGTCTTAGGGTCCCCCAATTCAGTTTAAATAATTGAGTCTAATCCTTGTTTTTGTTTGCTGCCTGAAAACAGTTAATCTAATGTGTCCTGTTTGTCCGCGCCACCAGCTAGGTGGCCTTCTTTTCACACGTGTGGAATAATGGAGAGTGAAAGTGTGGAAGATCTGGAAGTGTTTTGCACAAGAGGTACAGAAGCTGGAGAGATTCCCTGAATTTTTTGATAACCCTTTCAGTAAGGTTAAAGGGAATGGCAAGCAAGTCATGGCCAGAATTATCTGGAGGAACATTGCAGACCAAGCAGTTGATTAAATTTATGATGCTTGCAAGTTTGGGAATTCAGCTTGGGAGAGCGCTACCAGAGTATTTCCCTTCATGAACAAGGCTGCAGGGGCAGTACTAAAAGATCATCAGTGACAAAAGATCATTAATGCTTCCTCTCCCTCATTCCTCCCAGCGTCTAAGCTGTCCTCTCCCCAGTGGAAATGTGTTGCTCTGTCTATATACACACAGAACCTTTATGCACCATTAGAGTAATTATAACTTTACCTTTTGTCCACTTATTTCCTACCGACACACAGATGTTTCGTTCAGAAGAGTGAAGTGCAGGAGACAAGGGCATTTATATAGAAATTAACGAAGTGTTCTTGGATGCAGAAATATGTAAAATAATCCTTCACCTTTGAGAAGAATGTAGAATGGGGCAGCCATTCGTGTGAACAGTCCGGCACATCTCAGTCTAATTAATTTTACTGATACCCTGTATCCTAGCAATTGTGATCCTAGATATATATTCCACTCTCTACTCTCCTCTCGTACCAAACTTCTTTTATAGTTCAATAATGGGACATGCATTACAATGTCTATTAAAGTGTTACCTGTGTTGTCAACAAGATGGAGAAAATGTCTGTGTCTATTACTGGATTAGAGGATAGTTAAATGACATGTAAGTACAACATGAGTTCTATGCCCCAAATAGAAACAGTAGATTAGATGGACAGAGGAACATAGATAAATATTTTTAAGTTTATATATAAAAAGAATTATATATATATATAGAATGTGTAGTTATACATAAGACATATGTGTGTGTGTGTCACAATACTGTTTCCATGAATCAAAATATATACACATAAACAGGGAAATTGGAAATAATATTAGGGATATCTAAATCTATACTGGATGCAAGATATAAAGGAGTGGAAGAGGAAAAGTTTAAGTTTACGTTGAAACTGAATTTTAAAGGAATAATATAGGCTTTGTTCACTCATCAATCTGTAGTCCACCTAATTCTTAATAAGAATGAGAATGATATAAATAATTTTTAAAATGCAGTATGAGACTTGGGACAATTCTATTGTTCCCCGCTTCCTTTGTGGATTCTAAACTGACACTCTTAAGATTTGCTATCTAATACATAAAGTATAAATTCTATTATATTTGTGGACAAAACAGATAATGCAAGAGATTACAGTGGATATTAAGGGGGCAAAATTTGTAGAGAATTGTGTTTCTGTTGGATTGAACATCCTCTGGAGCTTCCTGGGTGTAATCTGAAACCAGCCTGCGTATACAGAAGGCAAGGAGAGACCAGTGAAAGAGGCAGAGTACTCCAGATTGGTAGGTGGCAGGTTTTTTTCTAATTTTTTTAAATTGAAGTATAGTTGATTTACAATTTTAAATTAGTTTCAGGTGTACAGCATAGTGATTCAATATTTTTATAGGTTATACTCCACTTAAAGTTATTATAAAATATGACCAAATTCTCTGTGCTTTACAATATATCCTTGTAGGTTATTTATTTTATACAGCATAGTTTGTACCTCTTAATCCTCTACCTCTATTTTATCCCTCACCCCTGCTCTCTCAGCACTGGCAACCACTAGCTTGTTCTCTGTATCTGTGAGTATGTTTCTTTTTTGTTATATTTATGCATTTGTTTTATTTTTTACATTCCGCATATAAGTGATAACGTAGAGTATTTGTCTTTCTCTGTCTGACTCATTTCACTAGCATAATACCCTCCAGTTATATCCAGGTTGTTGCAAGAGGCAAAATTTCATTCTTTTTTGTGGCTGAACAATATTCTATTGTGTGTATATATATATATATACCACATTCTCTAATTCATTCATCTGTTGATGGACATTTAGATTGTTTCCATATCTTGGCTATTGTAATTAATACTGTTATGAACATTGGGGTGCATGTATCTTTTTAAATTAATGGTTTCCTTTTCTTCAGATATATACCCAGGAGGGGAATTGCTGGATCATATGGTATTTCTATTTTTAGTTTTTTTGAGAAACCTCCATACTGTTTTCCATAGAGGCTGTATCAATTTACATTCCCAGCAACAATGTACTAGGGTCCCTGTATCTCTGCATCCTCACCAACATTTTGTTATTTGTGGTCCTTTTGTTGATAGCTTGATGTGGTCTTTTGATGTAAGGTGATATCTCATTATGGTTTTAATTTGCATTTCTATGATGATTAGCGATGTTGCACATCATTTCATATGCCTGTTGACCATCTGCATGTCTTCTTGGAAAGATATCTAATCTATTTTTCTGTACATTTTTTAATTGGGGTGTTTTTGTTTTTTTGATGTTGAGTGTATGAGGTATTTATATATTTTGGGTATTAACCCCTTATTGGTCATATCATTTACAAATATTTTCTCCCATTCAGTAGGTAGTCTTTTTGATTTGTTGATGGTTTCCTTTGCTGTGTAAAAACTTTTAAATTTAATTGGGTCCCATTTGTTTATTATGCTTTTGTTTCTTTTGCCTTAGGAGACATTTCTAAAAAAATGTATTGCTGTGATTTATGTCAAAGTGTGTTCTGCCTATGTTTTCTTCTAAGAGCTTTATGGTTTCTGTGCTTACAGTTAGGTCTTTAATCCATTTTGAGTTTATTTTTGTATATGGTATCAGAAAATGTTTTACTTTCATTCTTTTATGTGTAGCTGTTCCATTTTCCTAGCACTAGTTATTGAAGAGAATGTCTTTTCTCTATTTTATATTCTTGTCTCTTTTGTCATACATTAATTGACCATAACTGTGGGTTTATTTTTGGGCTCTTTATTCTGTTTCATTCATCTATGTGTCTATTTTTGTGACAGCACCATACTGTTTTTATTACTGTAACTTTGTAGTATAGTCTGAAGTCACAGAGAATGATACCTCCAACTTTGTTCTTTTTTCTCAAGATTGCCTTGGCAATTCAGGGTATTTTGTGTTTCCATATAAATTTTAGGATTATTTGTTCTAGTTCTGTGAAAATATTATGGGTATTTTAATAGGGATTGTGTTAAATCTGTAGATTGCTTTGGCTAATATAGACATTTTAACTATATTAATTCTTCCAGTCTATGAATATTGGATATCTGTCCATTTTTTGGTATTATCTTCAATTTTCTTCATCAGTGTTTTTTTATAATTTTGAGATCATAGGTCTTTCACCTCCTTAGTTAAGTTTATTCCTAGGTATTTTATTCTTTTTGAAGTATTGTTATTTTATTTTTATTTTAAACATTAATTAATTAATGTACTATTTTTTATTGAAGTATAATTAATTTACCATGTTGTGATAGTTTCAGATATTTGGCAAAGTGATATATACATATATATATATCTTTTCATATTCTTTACCATTATAGGTTATTACAGGATATTGAATATATTTCCCTGTGCTGTATAGTAGGCCCTTGCTGTTTATCTATTTTTATATATAATAGTGTGTATCTGTTAATCCCAAGCTACTAATTTATCCCTCCCCCGCTTTCACCTTTGATAACCATGTTTGTTTTCTCTCTGTGAGTCTATTTTTATTTTGTAAATAAGTTAATTTGTATCATTTTTTTAGAATCCACATATGTGATATAATTTGTCTTTCCCTGACTTACTTCACTTAATATGATAATCTCTAAGTCCATCCATGTTTCTGCAAATGGTATTATTTCACTCTTTTTTTTTAAGATTGAGTAATATTCTATTGTGTGTGTGTATATACACACACACACATATATATATATATATATATATATATATATCACATTGTCCTTATCCATTCATCTGTTGATGGACATTTTAAGTTGCTTCTATGTCTTGGCTGTTGGAAATAGTTCTGCTGTGAACATTAGGGTACATGTATCTTTTCAAATTAGTGTTTTCATCTTTTCTGGATATATGCCCAGGAGTGGAATTTCTGGATCATATGGTAACTCTATTTTTAAAGGAACCTCCATACTGATCTCCATAGTGGCTGTATCAATTTACATTCCCACCAACAGTGCAAGAGGGTTCCCTTTTCTCTACACCCTCTCCAGCATTTACTGTTTGTACATTTTTTGATGAAGGCCATTCTGACCCATGTGAGGTGATACCTCATTGTTGTTTTTATTTGCATTTCTTAGAACTACTTTTGACATATTTCATAGATATTGGCAAGCTGTGTTTTTATTTTCATTTGTCTCAAAGTGTTTCTGATTTCCTCTTTGATTTTTTCATTGACCCATTGGTTTTTTAGCAGCATGTTGTTTAGTCTCCACATGTTTGTGTTTTTTCTCATTTTTCTTTCCATAACTGATTTCTAGTTTCATACTTCTGTGGTCAGAAAAAAATGCTTGATGTAATTTCTATCCTATTAAATTTGTTGATACTTGTTTTGTGGCTTAGAATGTGATCTGTCCTGGAGAATATTCCATGTGTACTTGAAAAAAATATGTATTATGCTGTTTTTGGATGGAACATCCTATAGATATCTATTAAGTTCAAATGGTCTAAAGTGTCAGTCATACTATGGTTGTTTATTGACTTTCTGACTGGTTATTGTCTATTGAGGTAAGTGTGTTACCTCAATAGACAATATTGTGTTAAATTCTGTTAAAGTTCTCTACTATTGTTGTATTATTGTCAATTTTTCCTTTTATGTCTGTTAATATTTACTTTATATATTTCAGTGCCCTTTTTATTAGGTGAATATATTCTCTTCTTGTATGGATCCCTTTTTCACTATATAATGCCCTTATTTGTCTTTTATTATAGACTTTGTTCTAACATATATTTTGTCTAACAAAAGTATTGCTATCCCAGCTTTGTTATCATGTCCATTTACATGAAATATCTTTTTCCATCCTCTCACCTTTAGTCGACGTGTGCGTTTTGGTCTGAAGTGAGTTTCTTGTAAGCAGTGTATGGATGGGTCTTGTTTTTTATCCAGACAGCCACTCTATCTCTTGATAGGTGCATTTAGTCCATTGACATTTAAAATAGTTATTGATAGGTATGTACTTATTGCCATTTTGTTACTTGTTTTCTGTTTTTTTTTTTAATAGTTCTTCTCTGATTTGTCTTCTAATTGCTTTCTTTGTGGTTTGATGGTTTTTCTCTAATTAATGCTTGTGTTCCTTTCTCTCTAGTTTTTGTGTATCTGTTGTACATTTTTGATTTGTGGTTACCATGGGGTTCATATATTTTAACCTATAACTATATCTACTTGTTTTAAACTGGTAGTCGTTTAAGTTTAAAGACATGCCATGAGTTCTATAGATTTTAGTCCCCTCCCCATATTTTGTGTTTTGATGTCATATTTTACATCTTCATATTTATTCCTTCACTGTTTATTATAGTTGATTTTTCAATTGTCTTTTAATCTTCATGCTAGCTTATTTAAGTGGTTGATCCTCAGCTTTTACTCTATATTTGCCTTTATTAGTGGAATTTTTCCTTTCCTATACATTCTTACTTCTTTTATCAGGTTCAGGAAGTTTTCAGCCATAATTTCATCAAATACATTTTTAACCCCCTTCTCTCCCTCTTTTCTTTCTGGGACCCCTATAATGCTAACGTTAGTATGCATGATGTTGTCCTAGAGGTCCCTTAAACTGTTCTCTTTTTTAAACATTTGTTTTCCTTTTTTGCTGTTCTAATTGGGTGATTTCCATTGTCTATCTTTCAGATCACTCGTGTTCTTCTTTATCAGCTGTTCTACTGTTAATTTTTTTTTAGTGTGTTTTTCATTTCAGTTATTGTATTCTTCAGTTCTGACTGGTTCTTTTTCATATTTTTTAGTTCCTTGTTAAAATTCTCACTGTGTTCATCTATTCTTTTCCCTAGTTCAGTTAGCATTCTTATTACTAGTGCTTTGAATCTCTTTATCTATTAAATTACTTATCTCTGTCCATTAGTTATTTCTTCAGGGCTTTTTTCTTGTTCTTTCATTTGAAACAAATTACTCTGTCTTATTTTGCTTAACTTTCTCTGTCTCTATGAAATTAGATGAAATAGTTACATATCCTGGTCTTGAAGGGGTGTCCTTGTGTGAGAGCATTTCTATAGAATGTGCATGGGCCCAGAGCTTTGGTGGGAGAGCAGGATCAGAAGTAAGCATGTCTTCCCCTAGGGTGTGCTAGTAGCTATCACCTTGGTGGTAGTTGGGGCTAGAGATGGAGTGGCTGTAGTCCGAGCCAGGTATGAGCCAGGGCTCCTCCTCTGCTCATTGGCCAACACCACCCTATCAGGGGCAGGTTTGGGTCCTAAGTTTCTGGAGCCCAGAGAGTCAGGTCTGAGCTGGTTCCATTCCCTCTAAGTGTGCACTGTCATCCTTCTCAGCATTGGCACCTTCTCCTCAAAGGGCAGCAGATAGTAGCAAGATGGGCTGGAGTGGGCGCTGGTGCAGGCCAAGGCATGCACTGATGCAGTCTGGGTACTAGAGGCCCAGACTGCTCCCCATCTGCTGCCTCTACGAATTCCAGTAATGGATACCCTCACCCTGCTGAGATGCTATGTTGAGTCTGAGCCAGCTCCATCCCCCACAAAAGTACACACTTCTCAGCAATGGCACCTTTGCCTTAGTGGGGAGCTGCACTGTGGAGCAAGAGGGGCCAGATCAGCTCCCTTGTGTGGGTCGGGGCTCATGCTGGGGTGGTCCAAGTGCACCAGTGTTCCAGACTGCTCCTGATATGCTGCCCCCATGAACACCAGTAATGGTTGCCCTCAACATGTGAGGATGCTGCACCAGTTCTGAGCTGGCTGTGTCATCCACAACTGTGCACTGTCCTCACACGGCAGCCTTCACTCTGGTGTGGAGCTGTGTTGTGTAGCACGAGGAGCTGGAATGGGCACCCAGTGTGAGCTGGGACATACACTAGTGTGGTCATGGGAAACTGACCACAGTTCTGAGCAGTGTCAGTATTCTTCCTCCACCTTGTTTTGGCAGTAAGCAAACATGTTCACACTCTTCATGAGTAGAATATAGGTTTCTTACAGCCCTGCTGTTAGTCCCACTGGTTTTCAAACCACCTAAGGGGACTTGTCTATCCAGTGTTGGACCCCAGGGCTGGGTTGCCCAATGTGTGGTTTGAACAGCTCACTCCCCAGGGAGGATATCTGAGCCCATTTAATCCCTTTCCTCTTCTGTGCTCCCTGCTAGTGGTGCAGGTCCCAACATGATTGCTTCTTCCCTTCCTACCTGACTCTGTGTGGATCTTTCCCGCAGTTTTGGTTGTATTAGTCTTTCTGCCAGTCTCCAGTTGTTTTCAGTGAGAATTGCTCCACATGGAGGTGTATTTTTGATGTGTTCATGGGGGGAGGTGAGTGCCATGTCCTACTCTGCCATCTTGATCTCTTCCCAGTAGCCGGTTTAGTAAGCAAGGAAACTTACTTATCAGGCTTGTCTTGGGTGGCCGCAAGATGTGTAGATTTCTGCACTTGCTTGCCAGATCTTAAAAGTTTATATAGAGAAGATATACAGATTGCCAACAAACACATGAAAGAATGCTCAACATCATTAATCATTAGAGAAATGTCTGGAGCCTGTGCTCCGCAACAAGAGAGGCCGCAATAGTGAGAGGCCCGCGCACTGCAATGAAGAGTGGCCCCCGCTTGCCACAACTAGAGAAAGCCCTCACACAGAAACGAAGACCCAACACAGCCATGAATAAATAAACAAATAAATTTTTTTAAAAACTTTAAAAAATAATCTAGAAACAATAAATCATCGGATGAATGGATAAAGAAGATGTGGCACAGATATACAATGGAATAGTACTCAGCCATGAAAAGAAACGAAATTGAGTTATTTGTAATGAGGCAGATGGACCTAGAGTCTGTCATACAGAGTGAAGTAAGTGAGAAAGAGAAAAACAAATATCATATGCTAACACATATATATGGAATCTAAGAAAAAAAAAAGGTCATGAAGAACCTAGGGGTA
>NC_041215.1:90691556-90701105 GCF_002837175.3 Physeter macrocephalus | reverse complement strand
AAGCAGCCGCATAGCACAGGGAGATCAGCTCGGTGCTTTGTGACCACCTAGAGGGGTGGGATAGGGAGGGTGGGAGGGAGGGAGACGCAAGAGGGAAGAGATATGGGAACATGTGTATATGTATAACTGATTCAGTTTGTTATAATGCAGAAAATAACACACCACTGTAAAGCAATTATACTCCAATAAAGATGTTAAAAAAAGAAAGTTTATATAGAGGCCTTAACTGGGTTCAGTCACGTACACAGTCAGGTTGGTCTCAACACCATATTACCGTCTCAAGGCTGTGTCCTTGGGCAGCTCTAGTTCAGGAAAAGCGTGAAACATAACATTCCAAGGACAGGAGTGAGGGTGAGGAGCCTCTGATTGCCAAGGTCCAGGTCAAATGGGCAGTCACATCTTATTAATGACCTCCTCCAACAGTTTTATGTCCACTTAAGGTATTCAAACATAATTTTTAAACCTCCCATACATGGTAAATAAAACCCATCTATTGCTTGAATTGCTTGGATTCAGCCCTTGCCAAAAATTTGCAACTGTTGACAATCAAAATGAAAATGCTCTATTAAAATAGAATGTTGAGTTTATCATTTGAGCCAACAAGGGAAATTGAACCACTTGAGATAATCTCAGACTACCACAAAAAGAGACTTTAAGCAGATTAGGAAAAAAAAAAAAAGAGAGAGAGAGAGAAGTTACCTGCATTTAAAAAAACTTCCAACCAGTGAAACATTCCAACCCTAGAAGGAAGCCTTGGTAATTAGAATCTGAAGTAGCCAAGAGTTAATTAAGGATTTTAATTTTGAATGAGGAAGTAGACTGCTTAAATTAAGTATGAAATTAAATATGGGACTTTCAGTTTCTGACAGGATGACACACTTAGCAAAGAGTTGTTCTCCTCTCAAATAAGCAGCATTGGATATTCTATCAAAGAAATGGTATGGAGAGGCACACAGGAGATTCTAAAACTATTGTTAATGTTCTAAGTCATAAACTGGATGTGAGATACATGGGTGCTTTATTATTAATATTATTGCCATGATACAAAGTGTATACATACATACACATACTTAAAATAAAAATACATAATATGAAATATATAATATTTAGGAGATAAAAGTGTACGTGTTTCAGAAAGAGTGAAAAAATGAATGTAATACAGGATATTTTGCATAAATAATGAGCAAGAATTGTCAAGAATTAAAGACAGTTGTAGTACTTTAGGTTGAAAAATAATTGTAGTTATCAAACATAATTAAGTTAAAAATGGGAAATATTTTGAAATTAAAAATATCAAAAAAAGGGGTATTCTAAAATTTCAGAAAAAAAATGAAAAGAATTAAATTCACATCAGACAGCTCCACAAAACATGGTGTATTTGTTTCTTATTGTGATGTAACAAATTACGACAAATTTACTGTAATAATTTTCGAAAACTGTTGTAACAAAGTACCACAAACTGGGTCGCTTAAAACATGTAAATGTGTTGTCTCATAGCCCTGAAGGCTAGAAGTATGAACTCAAGGTGTTGGCAGGGCCGAGCTTTCTGAAACTTGTAGAGGAGAATCTTTCCTTGATTCTTCTTAGCTTCTGGGGCTTAACTGGCAATCCTTGGTGTTCCTGAGCTTGCAGGTATAGTACTTCAGTCTCTGTCTCCAGGGAACATGGTTTTCTTTGTGTTCTTCTCCTCTCTCTGTGTACACATTTCTCTCTTATAAGGACACCAGCCATAATGACCTTATCTTAACTTGATTACATCTGCAAAGTTCCTATTTCCAAAGAAGGTCACATTCACAAGTATCAGATTCTAGGCGTTGGGACTTCAGCACATCTTTTGTGGGGGCACCATCAGTCTCTAACATCTACTACCTTAAAAAATCACACAAACTTAATGATCACGCATTTTCCAGGGGTCAGGATTCTGGGCCAGGGTAAATTGTTGGGTCTTCTGTTCAGGATCTCACAACGTTCAAGCTGTTATCCAGACTATGTTCTCATTTGGAGCTCAGATTTCTATTTGAAGCTCATTCAGATTGTTGACAGAATTCACTCCTATGCAATTGCCAGACTGAGGTCTCCATTTTCTTGCTAACCGTTGGTCAGAGGTTGCTTGCAGCTCTTTTGTTGCCACCTTCAAGTCTTTGCCATTTGGCCCCCTCTCATAAGATGGTAGTTAATTTCTTCTAGGTCAAGCAGAAAATCTCTAACCAATAGGTTCTCTTTGAAAGCGCTCACTTGATTAGTTCAAGACCACTCAAGATAATTCACATTTAATTAGCCTGAAGTCAATTGGTTAGGGACCTAATCACATCTTCACTTTTGCCACACAACATAATCTAATCACAGAAATGACATCACATAATGTTCACAGGTCCTGCTGAACTCAGGAATTATATAGACTATGTACTCCTGGAAGCAGGAATCTTGGAGATAACATTATAATTCTGACTACCACACTTAGGTTGAAGAAAACATATGATTAATCATGTTTATATCCAGGTAAACTGCTAATTAAATGAACAGGAGAAATAAAAATATCCCTTGGCATATACAACCTCAGAATGTTTATCATATGAAGGCTCCTTTGAACGAATTCTTGGAGAAAGTATTCTGGTAAAAGAAGAAACAAATCACGGAGAACACTAGAATTATGGGAAGGATGGGTGAATAATTCTAAATCAAGTTTACCGATGGCATGATAAGCAATGACATTAAGAAAGAAAATATCTAAAGCATTCCTAACTAAAACCTTAAAGTAAAATAATGCTAGAGAATGGGCAAAGTAAAGTAACAGAAGATATGTCCGTAGTTTTCAGATGAAATGTAAACATTGCTAAACTTAAGAAATGAATAAGTAAAAATAACTTAAAATGGGTTATGTTATGAGTAATCAGAATAATAAAATAATAATGGAAGTTTTCAAACCAGTAAAATATTATATAAATCTTTTGATATATATAATTGAAAACCAAAAGAAAAATGTAATTTTGGTTAGGTATTAAGTAAACATTTTTCTATTCTTCTTAAGAATTTGACTCTTAACTTTCAAGCTTTTCTGCCTGTAAACCTGCTAAAATTGGAATATCAACTAGGCAGTATTACTTATGGTAAAATTAACTACTGGTTAGTAAATTGAAACTGAACTTGGAGGAACAATAAATATCAAGAGGTAACCTGAACTTTATGTTTTCCTGATGATGGAGCTCATGCCTTTCTAAGAGCTCTTCTTCTGGACTTGTTACAAGAGACCAGCTCACGTGTGACTTGAAATTTCCAAACTAAATGAATCCATTACCACTGGTGGGATTCTGGTCTCCTTACACCTGAACTTACTTGAGAGCTCAGAGAATATCTCCTGGATAGCTATATAAATGCTGTAAAGACAATTCTTAACATAGAGGAAACTTGATACTTTCCTGATGACAAGCGGTTTTCTCTTACCCTATATACTTTTAAGTAACTCTGATGCCAGATGTGACCTTTTTAGTCTTGTCAGTTTGAACATTTGGTTGATACTGAAAAGATTCCCTAGTGAGCATTGTAATGGTAAAGAGAAAATAGATAATAAAATTAAAACTTAATATAATGTTAATTAGAAAATGCAAATTATCAGATTCAATTTTAAACATCTAATAATATATATTATATAGCAGATATATAAAAAATGAAAAGGCATGATTATGTAGAAAATTTCAAGGATGGTAAATAAAGACCATAAAAATTGAACCAGGACTACCCTGGCAGTCCAGTGGTTAAGACTGCATGCTTCCAAGGCAGGAGGCACGGGTTTGATCCCTGATCGGGGAACTAAGATTCCACATGCTGCATGTCGTGGCAAAAAAAAAAAAAAAAAATTGAACCAGAGGATAGCCAGAGTAGCAATTTTTTTTTAGACATCTTTATTGGGTATAATTGCTTTACAATGTTGTGTTCGATTCTGCTGTATAACAAAGTGAATCAGCTATATGTATACGTATATCTCTGTATCCTTTCCCTCTTGCTTCTTCCTCCCACCCTCCCTATCCCACCCCTCTAGGTGGTCACAAAGCACGGAGCTGATCTCCCTGTGCTATGTGGCTGCTTCCCACTAGCTATCTGTTTTACATTTGGTAGTGTATATATGTCAATGCCACTCTCTCACTTCGTCCCAGCTTACCCTTCAGAGTAGCAATTTTAATAAATGTCTGAAAGTATTTAAGGCTAAATATCCTAAGGAATGTGAAGAATATTGAAAAAATGATTCATAAATTTTAAAAGTATTACTGTGGTTTTAAAAATATTTGCACCTAACAACATAGCCTTAAATATTTATTGACAGAACTGCAGGGAGAAATATAATGTATCATTGGAGATTTTAACACACCATCCTCAGAACTTGCTAGATAAAGAAAACAAATAATAAGAGCTATGAATTTTTGTATAACATAGTTAATAAGCTCTTGGGGGAATCATGGAGGCCATCCTAGAATTCTCCTACCACAGTCTTCCTTCTGGCCATAAAAAATTCACATTCCTCCCACATGTAGCATACATTGACTCCCTCCCAAGGACCCAAGAGTTTAGTCCCATTATAGCATCAACTCAAAGTCCAAAATCTCATTTAAATCATCTAAGGTTATGATGAGGCTTCTGAGTGTAATCTGTTATGATCAACTCCTAGGACGTAATTCCTAGCCTTATGTAGGACTGTGAAACTAAAGAGATGTGTTATCTGCCCCCAAGATTCCCAATGTACAATGATAGGACAAGTATACAATAATACAACAGGCATTGATCCAAAAAGAGGGGAAATAGAAGCACAAAAATGTCACTGGTCCAAAATAGTTCTGAAATCCAGCCAGGCAAATGTTAGAATTCTCTTCATTAGGAATTAAGGCCTAGGAATAATTTTCCTTTGCTCTCAGCTCTGTCGTCTTGGTTCTAGCTTCCCATTTCTGAATCATCCTATTTTATCAAAAATGTTACTGTATCTTTGCAGCTGAGTTGTTTTATCAACTTGCTTCCTGCCAGTAGAATTTTGATGGTCTGACAGCCTCCCTTCACTTTATAGTTTCTCTGTCTCTTTTAGTCCAAGTTGGGAGTGTCTCTACTGAAACAATTTTCTCAAGAATTTTGGGGGTCTTCCATGGATTTATTGTGTATTTACCCCATTTGGTAAAAGTCAGATCCACAGATCTTTCAGAGTTAATTCCTTCTCTATTATGGCTTCCTGTCGAGATGGCTAAGGGTCAGCACCCTTAAGCTTTAGAGATCCTCTGGTTTGGTTGAGGTCTGTAAGACACATCCTTCATTCTTGGAAAGAGCCCATTGTATACTGAATATCTGACCTTTCATCTTTCTGGGGTTTTAACAAAATGTTATATAGTCACATACTTAGTCATTTCTGTATGATACACTTTCAGTAGCCATTTCTGACTTTTGGAATATTTTGCCACTTGGAGGCACTGGACATTTTCAAAATCATCCAGTCCTGGTTCTTTTTTTTTCCATCATACTATTCTTTTCTCAATTTACCTTTCTTCTCTCACATTTTATTATATGCAGCAAGAGGAAACCAGACAAGCACCCTCAACTTTTTGTTTAAAAAGTTCTGAAACTATATATCAAATTTGTCACTTACAGGTTCTGCTTTGCACATAATTGCAGGATACAATTTCACTAAGTTTACTGCCATTATGTAACAAGGATCTCCCCTTCTTCAGTTTGCAAAAGCATATTCTGCACTTGCTTCAGAAGTCTTACCAGCAGCGTTTTTAACAGTCTGTTAGAAGCAATATAAAAAGCCTTCTCTATCACGCTCCTCAGAATTATTCCAGCCTTCATCTTTGCCAGATCCAAAGCCACTGCCACATTTTGAAAGTATTTGTTAGAGCACCACCCCACAGATACCAAAATCTACATTAGTTTTTATTTCAGTGAAGCAAATTCCACAAACTTGATTTAAGAGCACAAATTTAGGGTTAGAAATCTAAGTGTAGTTTGTCTGGTTCCTCTGCTTAGGGCCTTGCCAGGCCGAAATCAAGGTGTGGGCCAGGACTGTGATATCCTCTGAAACTCAGAGTCCTTTTCCATGTTCAGTTGCTGATGGAATTCATTTCTTTTTGAATGTATTTTGGTCACTGTTTTCTTGCCCGCTCTTAGGCAAGCACACTATTCTTAGTTCTTGGTGACCTAGAAAGGGTGAGAAAAATAAATAACAAAAATTAATTATATTAGGATATGTGAAAATCTAGAAAAAGTTAGAAGGGAATGTAAAGCCAACTTGGGGATATTGTACAGAATACTTTATTAGATATGGAAAGCTTAGCAAGAATGGAAACACAAACTGTTAGAAGCTCAGTAGTGTCCCTAAGGTAAAAAAGAAATGTTTTTCCTTGGATTTTGTCATTTCTTGGTATAAATTCCAAGAAAAAAACTCTATGTTTTCTTTGACAGGATATTGTAAAATATAGTGGTAAATCCTTACTTAATTGTACAAAAATGAATATAATAGTGTTACATTTATTTCTTAAAATATAAGAATTAAATCAACAGAAAGAAAGAGGTCAAGATATAATAAATAATATAAGAAAATTAATGGAATAAAACTAAAAGGAAAGAAGAAAGCAACTGGCCTAGAAAAAATTTTTCTCCTATGATGAGGAGAGGGTGTAGAGGGCAGGTGACTCAGTCTAATATTCTTATAAACATTCTCGTAAACAATTACTTGGAAAATAAATTATTTTTCTTAATGGGAAAATTAAAGTTAGAGAATGTTTTTTAGCTTGATGCCCATGGACTGATTGCTTGTGTTAAACAAACATGAAATTTCAGATTTATGGGGGATTCTCTCCCAGGAAGACATCAGATAAACTGCATAACTATCTAAATATTAAATGTAGATTTTCATAACTGAGTTAGTTCCTTCCGTGTAAATAAAATAAACCACCCTCATCACTTAGAAACCTCATCTGACAAAGAGAAGCAGGACCTGGGAAGATGTGTTAAGAATCTTCGACTACTTCCTGCTCCACCTGTGGCTCTTAATTTCCTCTATCCTTGAACTTATAGTAAAGCTTGACACTGGGTAAGATGTCTGATACATGAAAGTGTGATTTAACAGTTTAGTCCTTTGTAAAAGTTCAGAGCCCATGGAGGTTTAGAATTGGTGGGATTTTATCATGTTTGTATTCTGAAGGTAAAATATCAGAGGATATGGGAGAAGAGCCAAGAGGATATAATTGGTGCAGCAGCATATTACAAGGAAAGTTAGAAACAACTTCTGTATATCTAATGAGTGAATCTCAAATAAATTGTATCATGTATCGAGAAGTTAATTAAAATGTAAGTAGGGAAGACAGATGCATTTAGATTTTGTGTCATTATTCTCAATTAAATAAAAAAATTGTATTAAACACTAGCTTCCAAAATAGTACCTGGAAAAAATGGGAAAAATTTACATTCCCAGGTGATATCCACCCCACTCCCCCAAATTCTGATGCTATAAATTTGAGGTAGAGCCAAAGAAACTTACATCGTAAACAAGCATTTGAGGTGATCTTGTTGCAGTTAGTCTACTGAACACAATTTTGAACCTCAACTATGGAAAATTGTGTGAAATACTCCTGGAAATCAAAAAATTTTGTAGTAATTCTGTTACCTACACTATTTTATTTGATAATTTTTCTTGTCTGATAATTTTTGTTAACATTACTGCACTGTAGACTTAGTCTATTTGTTGGATAGTCTATAGTGTATTTATTGTACAACAGATAATGAAGCATTTATTTACTATCTGAGGTTTTATAGTACACAGATCCATAGAGATGTCGTTAGTATACTGAGTTTATCCTTGTTGTCTAAATGTGTATTGTTATCATTATAAACTATATATTTCTAAACTTTGAAAACAAATATTTATTGAGTACACACTAAGTACCAGATACTCTTTTAGTCATTTGGGATATATCAGTGACCAAATCAAACAAAAATTTTTGCCTGTCTGAAGCTTATAGTTCAGGGATGAGAGGCAGATAACATGCAATAAAGATAAAAAATAATCTAGCATGTTGTAAGGTGATAAGTGTTGTGGAAGAAAATAAACAGTAGAGCAGGAAGAAGGCTCACAAGTTTGTGGAGTGAGATATTGCAGATTACAGCATTAAATTTGGTGGTAAGAATAGAACTTACTGAGAAGCTGACCGTTGAGAAACTCCTTGAAAAGAGTAAGAGACTTCTATGCAGATATCTGAGGCTGGAGTGTTGCAGACAGAGGACAGAGCTAAAGTAAAGCTGCAAATGTAGCAGTATACCTGGTATACTCAGAGGCAATGTGGATGGAATAGAGAATGTGAAGAGGTGATATATGGTGGAACTGAGGCGCGGGTGATATCATATGACATCACAAATATTTTGGCTTTTATTTAAGTGAAATGGGGACTGAAGTGGCATATTTTAAAATGATTTTCTGTTAAAAACAGACTGTGGTAGGGGAGAATGTTGCACCAGGAATAATTTTAGGATGCTATTTTTGTATTTTAAGTGAGAAGTGGTGGTGGCTGAGTGAGATGATAGTTGTGAAGGTGGAAAGAATGGGAAGGAGTTTGCATATATGTTCAGGTAAAGTCAGTGGATTTCCTGATTATTGGATATAAGGTGTAAGAGACAAATAAAGGAGTTAAGAATGACATTAAGGTTTCTGGCCAGAGCTGTTGGAAAAAATGGAATTTCCGTTAACTTTGATGGCAAACATGGAGGGAAGAGTGTATGTTTGGAAATAGTGTGTTTGATTTGTCTAATAGGCATAAGCATGAGGATGTAGAGTAGTCAGTTGGCAATACAAAATCAGAATTTGGACAAGAGGTCTGGAATGAAGCATATAGATAGTATTTCAAAGCCAGGAGGCCAGATATCTTCTGCAACAACAATATTACTAATCTGGCAGTATTAGCCATGCCCCAATTATAGCTTCAGGAAATTTTTTTGCAAGGTTACATTTTACCTTGTGCCTTCTGAGCTTTGCATATTCAGTCTTTTAATTTATTCATTGCAGAGAGCTGGTAATATCTTACTAATATAGTCTTTCCCTAGAATTATTACCATTTTACCCCTCTGTTCAAACATTGCAATTTTGCCAGCTCATATCCATTTTAGCATCTTGTTTAAAATTTTCCACTCTGATTTTAAAACTCCCCTTTGTTTCAGTTCCTTCTGCTTCCTAACCCCAATGTATATTTCCATGTTTACATCTAATTTATTAATTTTTAAAAATTAATTTTATTTATTTTTGGTTGTGTTGGGTCTTCATTGCTGTATGTGGGCTTTCTCTAGTTGGCGGCGAGCAAGGGCTACTCTTCACTGCGGTGCATGGGTTTCTCATTGAGGTGGGTTCTCTTGTTGCAGAGCACGGGCTCTAAGTGCGAGGGCTTCAGTAGTTGCAGCACGCAGGCTCAGTAGTTGTGGTGCGCTGGCTCTGGGGTGCGCAGGCTTCAGTAGCTGTGGTGCGCGGGCTCTAGAGCGCAGGCTCAGTAGTTGTGGCACATGGGCTTAGTTTCTCCACAGCATGTGGGA
>NC_041215.1:90660237-90691465 GCF_002837175.3 Physeter macrocephalus | reverse complement strand
TTGGGTCTTTGTTGCTGTGCGCGGGCTTTCTCTAGTTGTGGTGAGCGGGGGCGACTCTTCGTTGTGGAGTGTGGGCTTCTCATTGTGGTGGCTTCTCATTGCGGAGAACAGGCTCTAGGCATGCGGGCTTCAGTAGTTGTGGCTCATGGGCTGTAGAGTGCAGGCTCAGTAGTTGTGGCACATGGGCTTAGTTTCTCCACAGCATGTGGGATCTTTCCCAGTCCCGGGATTGAACCCATATCCCCTGCATTGGCAGGCAGATTCTTAACCACTGAGCCACCACGGAAGTCCCTAATTTATTAATTTTTAAAACATCATACCAGAGAAAAGAAGTTTATAAACACATGCCAGGTTCAGGGTAGATTTTAATGGTCCAGATGGAAAACAGAGTTACATAAACATTCCAGGTTCATATCTGAGTTTTATATCAGAAAATAAAATGGAAATATGTGAATAATACCCTTGTGATTTTTTAAGAGAAAATAAACCAAAATAAAAAGGAAGGAAAACACACTTTAACTTTCTATCATTTTGAGTTGCTAGAAAGGATGCAATAAAAATAAATATTGTTTCTGCTGAACAATTTCCCTTAATCAGGTAATTTAAAAGTACATTTAAATATAAACTAATGTTAAGAAGTTATAGTAAAATACATCCTATCTGTTCACACTTAAAAAACATAAATCATGTAAGCAGAGCTGTAAAACTCTACTAAGGAATAGGGAATAGTTGAGTAGACATCAAATATTATTAAAAGCAGAATATATTTGTTTTTCTATCTTTTTGGGGGAAGGAGAGATAGATGTAAATACTAATAAAATTTGGTCCTATGGTAACTACTTATTAGCATTCACATTTCTACAATTTAATAAACTTTATGTATATGTAGAATACATGTAATATATGTATATTTTATATGTATAATGTATAGATACAGATATAAAACCATCATCTAATACTTCAATTTATAATGTTGTGTTAGTTTCAGGTGTACAGGAAAATTATTCAGTTATATATCTGTATAATACATGTTTATATTGTTTTTAAGATTCTTTTCCGTTATAGGTTATTACAAGATACTGAATATAATTCCCTGTGCTGTAGAGTAGGTCCTTGTTGTTTATCTATTTTATATATAGTAGTGTGTATCTGTTAATCCCAAACTCCTAATTTATCTCACCAAGTACTTTTCATTATAGAATTTGAAGAGTAACTAACATATATTACATATAAACTGAATCATTGTTGCATTTTTAGTTTAAACCAGTTTTTGTGCCATCTGTCTTACTCATGGCTGCAATACTGATGTGGTATCTGAACTTTCCTTCCACAAAAACCAGAAAAAAAGCAGCAACAACAGTAATCGAGGCAGTGGGGCTCAAAATCAGGTGTTCTTGAGATTTATCTCAGATATTTTCTTAAGGCCTAAAAAGCCTGGGAATCCCTGTTTTCAAAGGTGACTAGAGTACTTACAACCATGCTGAGAATTTTAAGTGGTTGAATAGACTATCTCAATAATTCCTCAACATTTCTTTTACTTTATTAGAGACACTCCTGATGAAAAAGATGAAAATCCACAATAAAGCAAATTTAAAGTGTACTTTGTTGGGGGAGTGTTAAGTTTTATAGAATAAGATTTCAGAAAAATGTGAAAGTCAAATGGATGCCCTTTCAAGATTTGCACGAAATCATGGAGAACTCCTTTGATTAAACCCAGACAATGAAATATTCACATTGCATTTAATAAGTTCATATTGATTTATAAATAAAAGTTCATGTTGATTGATAGTTGATTCTCACATTGCATTTAATAAGTTCATATTGATTTATAAATAAAAGTTCATGTTGATTGATAGCTGATTCTAAAATGTAATTGTATGTATACCCATTTTATTGTTTTATTTTGCTGATTAGGAAGCTCAATCAAGCCAGCAAGAAGTAGAAAGTTATTGAGAAAGATAAGCTATGTAGATACCTGCAGTGAATATATTTTCATACTCTCTTTACATATCTGTACAATGTGCACTTCAAATATTGTGATAGATGAAATTATAATGAAAATATCCAAAGACTAATTTAGAATTTCCTTTTGTCTCTATGACATGTCATAATCAAAATGAAATCAAACTTCATTTTTGCTGTCTCTTGTTAAAAAAATACATTTTTATACATCTTAATATAGCAGTTAAGAATCCCTGTGGGAAATTAATTTTGATCTTTTATGGAAGCAGTAAAATCAATATATTCTGAAAATGTTAAAATTATCTATGACTGTTCAGACAACACACTAAATTCACACCAAGTGTCATCCCCCCAGGGGTCAAGTGTCATGTTATGGAACTGGCATAAGAACAGTGGAGTAAATGGAATGTATAATAATAAATGTTGACTTTTAAAAATGTATTTATATCCTTACTTTTTATAGTATTCTGCTTTATGGACATAAATCAAGTGCTGAATGATTCTGTTAGATTATGTAATAAATATATTGTGATTATAGAAACCATTTTCCTAGTGATAAGGACTTAGTTTTCCACTCCTTGAGCAGTGACTATCAGGGCTTCAAATACAGAGGCATTGTACCAAGACATTAATTCCACCCCCCTTCAAATTATAAAAGCTTTTCATCAAATATAACGTTATTAAATGCTCCATAGAAATGATGTCATGTTGTAGTCGATGAATATATAAACTCCATGGGTGTTTTTTAACAGAAATAAATTTCAGTCTTCATTATAATCTATTAATTTATCAATAGGCAATGACAAAGTTCACAGGTAAAAACTTCTTAGGAGCACAGAGAAAAATACTCTAAGACCTTGTATATGCTATGCATATATTTGAATATATATAGTTATTTTGCAAACAGATCAACTTATCTACAAATGTTTATATGATGCAATAAAAGTTTTATAAGCAAGGGAAAAATATATATGTAGTATTGAAGGCACTAATGTTAAAACTGTTTAATACTGATATTGAGTTTCTGAGATTTGCATGTAAATATTTAGTTAATATTTTCTTTTTGATTAACAGAGTAATAATAAAAAACAACTACTAGTGTGAGTCACTTTCTCAATTTGGCCAAAGATTTAATTTCACTTCTTTAACTCCATGGAATTTTCTATTGTATTAAAGTGATTAAAAATAGTATATTATTTTTTAATCCCTACAAAAGATTTTTCTCTTAGCTTCTTAGATTCCTTCATCTAGTATTCTATTTTTGTGCCCATTTGTAAATGAGTCAGTAGTTCATGCTAAGTAATCATTAGCTGAGATATGTATCTGCTAATGTCTTTACCTCATTTTAGGGATATCTTTGTAGTGACATTCCCAACTCAGGTAGAGTTACATGGAACAGCCATATAAATGAGACCAAGAGATGGAATCTCAGAACTAAGAGTACAATTGAGTGATTCTTTATCATGAGTTTGTCACCACTAAAGTCTTAAGGGACTAATTCTCTGGGCAGTGAGTTTCTTTGAAAATAGTGTATTTCATCTGACAAACCCTTAGAAAAATGATCTCTTTAAGATCAGATGTCTTCTTGAAACCTCATGCTACAATTCTGTCCACTTCTAGGGTCTTCAAAAATCCCTCATCATTATTAGAGTTGGAATACTCATGAATCTCACCTGACCTCTGACATTTCCCGGTGTGTGCATACATCTGTTCAAAAATCTTGGATCTAGGTAAACCCATGATTATGCTCATTCTTCAGCATCAACCATTCTCCAAAATGTAAACCACTTAGGTCAATTCTAGTCAATATTATCACATAATTTTACATTTGACCATGTATTTCTTTACATGCCCCTTTATTTTATTACTGACATCTCCTTCCTTGTGTCCTACATAAATTAAACCCCACACCTCCCCTTCAGGATTACTTCACAAAACAAGCTTCATCCTTATTCTCATACCAAACCTGGCTCCCCTAAGAGAATGGTAATTTCTCAGAAATCTCTCATGGATGTCTCGCTCACTGACCTCATATACTGCAGTCCTTAGGTACAGAACCAGTATCAGCATACACCTTGATTTTACCACTTGAGGACAGTGAAGATGCCTTGACTGCCACTATGATTTTTACTTTTATTTTTTTTCTGTACGCGGGCCTCTCACTGTTGTGGCCTCTCCCGTTGCGGAGCACAGGCTCGGGACGCGCAGGCTCAGCGGCCATAGCTCACGGGCCCAGCCGCTCTGCGGCATGTGGCCATAGCTCACGGGCCCAGCCTCTCTGCGGCATGTGGGATCCTCCCGGACCGGGGCACGAACCTGTGTCCCCTGCATCGGCAGGTGGACTCTCAACCACTGCGCCACCAGGGAAGCCCTTTTACACTCTTTATATTCCTCTATTATATAAAATCTCCTTTTCATTTTGTATTTGTATTTCGTTCTTCCTTTCTCTTTACTGATCCTATTGTTACCATCTACTTACGTCCTATCCCCCATACCCACACTTTTCCTTCTTTTAATAAATACCTTAGGAACCAAACTGATAGTTTTTCTTTTAAAGTAAGGCGGCTTTTCTGCAAAGGTGTAACATTGAATTAAGTGACCTATCTAGTGGCTCAGCCACAATAATTTTCTCTAATTTTGGGTGGATTGCTTCTTCTACTATTCTAATTGTGTGCCTATTTGTGAATGAGTCAGTAGTTCATGCTTAATAGTCACTACTACTGTGATTAGACTATGTCTACACATTACTTCATTCATCCACTCCCATTATTGTGGTTAATTAATGACTTTATAAAAGTTAATAAACCTTCAAACTGGATCCCTTTTAAAAACTCTTACCTAACCTACTCTTCTGCCTCTAGAAGCCAGTCTTATTGTCTTATCTCATTCCCTGTGTAGCCTAAATTCCACTGTGCAACACTGTACACAAGTTCTTGCCAGCATCCTCAACATTCTAAATCCCTTGTTTCCATTCTGCTTCTTTGCACCAGCAGCTTGGGAGCAATGCAACTACCTTCTCTGCTTGATATCTGGATTACCACTAGCTAATATTTTAGGGAATCTTTTCAGGCTCTGTTTACAAACTTTTACAAAATCACTTTGCGATCTATAATTTTTGGACAATTTTTTGGATATTTTTCTCTCTACTTCTCTTTGTGTTAATACTTTTTCAAGTATTTTATTTGATTCTCAATGTACCTTCTTCCATGGGTTTTCTACTTGACTCATTCTGCCAACTTTTATCTCAGGCTACAAACTGGCTCCAATTTGCTTGTAAATTCTACAACTAGCTGGCCTGTAAATGTAGCTAGGTGAAAACGCTGTACATTCCAGTTCATAGTAATTATTGTATTTGTCACCACCACACTATAACAATTTTTTCTAAGATATCAGTTTTACTTAAAAATATTCTTGATAAAGCAGAAAAAGATTTTATTAAATCTTGACCCTTGAGTGAAATTATTTTCAATAGGCTGTATGACAAAATGGAAAATATGAAAGAAGCATGATGTTTCATGTAAAAATATGGTGGTTGTCTCCAGGAAAATAATTTGATTGTTTGAGTTGTGAGCTGACCTAGTTGTTTATTCATGGAACAGCATTTTTCACTAGGCAACTATGGCTATTTAGATCTCAAAGATGGATGTCACTTCAAGGAAAACAGTGAAGATATTTTGCCAGTGATAAAATGTAAGATTTGGTTAAAATTAGAACTTTGGAAAACTTCCGTTCATCACCATGACTTTGACAGCCTCCCAATACTTCAATATACTTTTATGATGAGAATAGTAGTGATATAAGTGAATGTAATTAAAAATATTGTGTAATGAAATATATTAACAATTGGAAGATCTTTATTATTCAGTGAACTAATATTTTCCAAATGACTAATGCTTGATGCTACAAAATTATGCTTGGGTAAAAGATCCATTCAAAGTACAAAACAAACCAATGGATTTGTTTTTTCTATTGGAGTATAATTGATTTACAATGTTGTGTTAGTTTCTGCTGTACAATGAACTGAATCAGCTATATGTATACATACATCCCCTTCCTCTTGGACCTCCCTCCCACCCCGCCATCCCACCCATCTAGGTTATCACAGAGCACTAAGCTGAGCTCCTTGTGCTATACAGCGGGTTCCCACTAGCTATCTATTTTACAGACCAATGGATTTTAATGTAACATCAATAAGGTTTTAGATTCTGCATTGGGAATACATTTCATGAAATCGCCATTTATTGAGTTTCGGAGTAGTATCAAAGAATAATGTCTGCATGATCTGAAAAGACTTTTGAAATACTCCTCTTGTATCCTACTACATAATCTGTTTGATGCTGGATTTTCTTCATTTATTCCAAATGAAACAACATGTTTGCAAAAGATTGAATGCAGAGCAGATAAACAATCCAGTTGTCTTTTACTAATTTAGATATTAAAGAGGTTTTCAAAAATGTAAAACAGTGCCCTTTCCCTATTTTTTATTTTTCACAATGTAGTTTTTTCATAAAAATGTTATTTAAATGAACATGTGGTTGGTGTATGATTTTATCTTTTAAATGACTTAATAGTTTAAACTTTTTCCATTTTCAGTATACTAAATATTAGTAGATGTAGCCCATACAAATTAAAGCTCTTTATGATTTTCAGTAATTTTTATGAAAGTAAAGGAATCTTTAGCAGAAAATGTTTAAGAACTGAATAGTTTTGTTGAAGGTTAAAGAAGATCTTGGGGTTTAAAAGAGGAATTTAGAATTTATTAGTCTAAAATACAAAATTTATCTAAAAGAAAAAAATACATGTGAATACCTATAAAGAAAAAAATGAAGGATTAAATTAGCTAACATCTGTATATTTGTGCACATATATTTACATATACTGAAAATTGTATATATTATACTCAATATGTCAATCAATATACAAAATATAAAATTCAGAGCAATACCTCTGAGATAGGAATTTTCATCTTCTTTGATGAGTTAACTGAATCCTATAGTATATTTAATTTGTGAAAATTCACGGCACATATATGTGACATACCAGACACTTACCAGTTATTCTCACACAAAGATTTGTTAATTAATCCATCGTTTTACATTATTTGGCACTTAATAAAATATATGATAAAATTTCCAAAAGATTTAGAAACCTCTTTCAGATGTAGACATTGAGGTGATAAAGAATGGCATGTTCTCGCCCTCATGGAACTTTGAGGGTTGAAAGAGAAAGTAGGTGAGGAAGACACCTGTAAGATACTATTTTGATATGTAGAAAGTGCTTTGAGGAGTACAAATATACTATGGAACATCTTCCTGAAGACAGTGACATGTACACTGAGTTCTAAAATATATGTAGCAAGGATATGTGAAGAGAGGGCAGATTAGAGATAGACCAGAGGTGAACAACACCATGAAGAAAACAACTAATTGTAAATAATCAGCAAGATCGGAGCAAAAGAATGGCTGGTGAGAAGGTTGTGGAGGTGATTACTGCACAGTAAACATCTTTGTAAGTCAGATCCAAAGGGCTGTGGAAATCAATTTATATGTTTTAAGGTGGATTTTGAATGGAAACTCTCACTGCATTGTGGATGGGTCTAACCCTAGTTTAGGGAGATCTGTTAGGGATTGATAATTCAGAAAAGAGAATAGACATGGACTAAACTAGGTAGTTACAATGGAGATGTAAAATTTGGAAATATCTAAAAGTTCTTAAGAAGGAAATTTTCAAAGACCCAATGAGTGATTAGGTTTGGATAGTAAAGGAGAGAAAAGATTGAAGTATTGTTGGAGTCCTGGTGCAAAGAGCACCAGGAACACATTGACTATATTCAAACACAGTGGAGTGTATTAATTTTCCGTAGCAAGGAGAATGCATAACAAAGAGAACCATGGAGCATCTTGGTATGAAAGAATTAGAATGGATTTTTTTAGGTGATTTGGGGGAGTGTTCAAGGATTCAGTACTGCCAGAAAGTAATAGCAATTCATTGACTTTATTTCTTAATAATTTACATGTAGGAGGTGGGAGTAAGGTCATGGAGCGAGAGCTGTCATTGGTAAAGGATTAGCAGTCATTTGCTTTAGGTGACAGAAGGGACTGTTTGATTATTTTTGTGGCAGCATAGAATCCTTCTCTTTGTATTATATTCAGGCATAATTACAGAAGGTTTGTGTTCCACCATAGTCATAAAATGATCTTGTTTAATTTTTCTTGACTTTTGTTCAGTAGAGAATACCATAGCCTATTTGATAACTGCTTTCAGGGCCATTTTATTTTCTTTGTATTTTTTTCCTCTTTCTCATTCTCTATTTTGTCCAAGACAGGCCACAGTATATCAGTCTTGTGATCCATTGCCAAGATTCTGTTGATCAGTACATTGTCTGGATAATGCTAATTGTAGTTAGTTTAGAGTGGTTCCCTCCTGTTCCTTTTGTTGTAGGATCATTTGTTAAATCTTATGACATAACAATGGTTGTGAGATAGCATTTAAGATTCTTGTAAGCACTCATCATCCAACTATAATTTAGGCAATTTCCAGAGATAAAGTGATTATCAGTCCCTGTAATTAGATTTCGGTGTCAAGGACTTAACCCACCTCACAAATATGTTTTTGAAATCTGTCTGATTCTCTTTTAGAGAGCCATGTGGCTTTTTCTTTTGGCCTAGGGAACAGTATGGAAGTACTTTTGCCTGTAGATAACAGAAAGTCTTTGGAGAATTTTTTCACGTGTTGAAATCCCAGTGACAGTGCGATGGTATTAGGAGATGGGGCCTTTGGGAGGTGATTAGGTCATGAAGATAGAGCCCTCATGAATGAGATTAATGCCCTTACAAAAAGACACAGAAAGCTTGCTTTCTCTCTCCTGTGCTGTCCTCCATGTGAGGATACTATGAGAAAATGTCCATCTGCAAACCAGGAAGTAAGCTCTCACCAGACACTGGATCTGCTGATGCCTTAATCTTGGACTTCTCAGCCACCAAAACTGTGAGAAATAAATTAAGCCACCCAGTCTATGGTATTCTATTAGAGCAGCCTGAACTGACTTAAGTGAAAAAATATGAACCAGTTGAGTGGTTATGAGCATAACGCTTCAGACTCCCTGAGTTAAATGCCAGTTCTAACACTTGTATCTTGTGTGATATTACACAATTTTTTTTAAGTTTTCTGTGCTTCAAGTTCTGTATCTGTATAAGAAAATAACCATTATGAGGATATTGTGCGGATTGATAAAATAAATCTGAAAGGCTTGAACAGTGTGTGATGCGTAATGAGCATAATAGAAATGTTAGATGATGATGATGATGATGATAATGATGATTGCCTCATAATTATTTAAATAAGTAATGCTGTCAATTTGTATGATATTATCCTTGTTTACAGCAATAATGCATTCTTTGTATTCTGATAATTGCAAAACTACTCTAAGGAAAAAATGTTTTGAAACATTTTTGGAACAATACTCTTTTTTACATCCTGTCACATGAGTTAACATGTGCGATTTATAAATTTTCATTATCATTGCCTTCAGAATAGAAGTACAGATATATCGCCCCAGAAATTAAAAGTGTTTAGGCAAATTCATAACTTGAATAAAATTCAATATCTATTGAAAAAATAAAGAATGTGTTTATATGATAGTGCACAGCGACATGTAATAGATTGTCTGCTTCTTAATGTAGAAAGAACTATAAATTCTCTACATTTAATTTCACAAACAAAGAAAGAATTGTGGATACATCTGTCGGTCTTCTTTAATGCATTTTTTAAAAAATGGCTAACTGAAAGATATCAAGAGAGACAAAAGAATGACAACAAAACTGATATTTTTTTAGCAACCACTGTATGGTAGAGGTTATCGTAGTCATGATGGTTATTTAAAGCCATTTAATACACTGATATTATTCTATAAGATGGAACTTAAAGCTTTCGTCCGTCTCACTTATCACTTAAATTCTTATAAAATTATATTGTGTTTCAAATTCTATTCCAATTATATATCTGATTGACTACATTGGACTTTAGATTTTAAATTCCAAGAAATAGTATAACTATAGGAGTTTTTAGGATCTGTGTTAGATGCCATTCATTAATTTTGCAAAATCTCTGCCATTATCTCAAGTTTTTTATTTACCTCTTTCTCTTTCTTCTTCAAAGATCTGAACTACATACATGTCATGCCTTTGATATTGTTCTATGGTTTTTAAATACTCTGTTCTGATTTTTCTTCTTTATTTTTTTCTGTCTGCTTGTTTCAGTTTTGATAATTTCTGTTGATCTATTTTCAAGTTAATTGATTCTTCCCCAGCTATGATCATTCTGCTGATGAGTCCATAAAGGAATTCTTCATCTCTTACAT
The DNA here is from genome assembly GCF_002837175.3 of Physeter macrocephalus. NCBI lineage: Eukaryota > Metazoa > Chordata > Mammalia > Artiodactyla > Physeteridae > Physeter > Physeter macrocephalus. Next base: position 90,681,144 of record NC_041215.1, on the reverse strand, counting down.
CATGATTTCCCTCCTAGCATTTTTGTTTAATTATTTTTATAGTTTTCAAATTCCCTATACATTAATGTGTGTTTCCCTTATTTTCTGCTGGTTTGTTTAACTTAAAAATCATGGTTATTTTAAAGTTCCTGTGTGATAGTACCAGTAGTAGGATCATCTTTCAGTATGGCTGTATAGTTTACTTTATTTCTTGAAAATGGTTTGCTTTTCCTTGTTACTGTGTCTTTGTAATATTTATGCATTATGCATTATACATTGTATGTGAAAGAAGACTGAGATAACTAATGTTTGTATCCAGAAATGGGCATGCCTCTTCTGTCAGGCCACTAGCATGGGCGATTGATTCTATATAGTAGTACTTGAACTGAGTTTGAGTTTTGTTTTTGCTACTGTTACGTTCATTTCACTACAGACTTCAGATTCCTCAGCAATGGGCTGCTCTTATCCTATGCTTAGAGAAGCATCTATGGTGCCAGAGCGTTTTCCTGAGTGCTTCGGTTCTTCATCTTCCAGTAGTTCATATAAGTCTGTGCCACAAATGGGGCCTGGCTCCATGCTCTTGTCCCCCTCCCAGTGGTAGACTAGTGATGTTTCTTAGCTGATGCTTCATTTTCTCTGTAGTGCCTAAGAATTAGGCATCTGTGCCTGATTCGTGGGGGTAGGTCTTTCTCAGTATTCCTTCCCTTCTCTCCATGAAAGCCAAGCTCTGTCCTGTATCTTTGGTGGATCTTGGGTGGGAAACAGTTTCCTTCACCTTCCTCAATGGCAGCAGACCTCTACTTTGTACTGACAAAGAATCTGGGGCACAAGAGGGTCCAAGTTGGGAAGAGAATTTTCTCCGTCTCCATGAAACCATGGATCTGTCTCCGAGCCTCTGCTCTGCTCTGAATTATTTTCATGAGTACTCAGAAGAGGCCATGGAAAAAAGCCTATAAGCGAATCTGAACTCTGTTTACAGCTGGAGTTATCAGCTAGTCCAAACTGACATGCTATCTCATGCTACTCCTTTATGAATTTGTTAAAACTTTACCCAATTTCTTCTTTTCTGCCTTGTATGGCAGCCACCTTTCCCTGCTGTGCTTTCCCAGAGCTGAAAAAGTTTGTGGGTGATGTCTTTCTGTTGTGAGGCTTATCACTCTCTGGAATTTAATTCAGTTGTTTGTCTCATCAGTTCCTGTTTTTCTCTTAATAAAACAGAATAACAAATATTGGTGAGGATGTGGATAAATAGGAACCTTTATACCTTGCTTGTGGGAATGTAAATTGTTTCAGCCATTTTGGAAAACAGTTTGGCCATTCCTCAAAAACTTATACGTATAATTACTGTATGACCCAGGATTCTATTCCTAGGTATATACCCCCCCAAAATGAAAACAAGTACTCATCAAAAACTTGTACATGAATGTCATAGCTGTGCTATACACAACAGCCAAAAGGTAGAAACAACCAAAGTGTCCATCAACTGATGGATGGATAAAGAAAATGTGATATGTATGTACAATAGCATGTTTTTCAGACATAAAAAGGAAGGACTGACACATGCTACAGCATAGATAAACCTCAAAAGCATTATTCTAAGTGAAAGAAGCCAGACACAAAAGATCATTTATTGTATAATTCCATTTATATGAAATACCCAGAATAAATAAATACATTGAGACATAGTGCAGGTTGGTTCCAGGGGCTGGGGTGTAGATAGGGAGAGCAAAAAATGGGGAATAAATGTTTAATGCATATGAAGTTTTCTTTTGAGGTGATGCAAATGTCTTGGAACTAGACAGATGCGATGATCGCACAATATTGTCAATGTACTAAATGCTACTGAATTGTTAACTTTCAACTAACTAATCTTATAGCATGTGAATTTCACTTCAGTGAAAACAAAATATGCAAGTGCATAGGGAGGTTGGGGTGGAAAGTAAAAGTCATTGATTGAGGAACAAGCTTCTGGAAGAATCAGAAGATGGAAACAAAAGTGTTGACTTAAGATGTTAGACTTGGACAGGAGTGATGCTTATACCTTGGTATGTGGAGGAACGTAGATAGGGTTGTTGACCAACTCTGAGATGACTAATGCTGAAGAAGTTTAGATTCAGACACAAGTACACAGTGTGAGGGCAGGGGTATAGTTCAGGCTTCAAAAAATTTGAAATATTTTTATTAATTAACCTAGGTTCTCAGTTCTCTTGGTTCAATATCTAAATAATAAGATTTCCAGAAAGAATTCAAAGGTTGGACTAGTAATCAAAAAATTTAAAATCTTCATAAAGGACAGAAATTATTCCACAGATTGATATTTTATGCCAACTTTTAATGTCTAACATAAGACACATTCTTGCAAAATTATAAAATTCAAAGGACCGAGAATCGTGTGGACTGATTTAACTATTGGAAGCAACTATTTATTCATGGGAAGAATTAAAATAATGGGAAAATGTATTTAAAATTCGGTTTAATTCTATAGTATTCAATACTGACATAAACTACTAATCAAAAATGGTGATGGGGCTTCCCTGGTGGCGCAGTGGTTTCAATACTGACATAAACTACTAATCAAAAATGGTGATGGGGCTTCCCTGATGGCGCAGTGGTTGAGAATCCACCTGCCGATGCAGGGGACACGGGTTTGTGCCCCGGTCCGGGAAGATCCCACGTGCTGCGGAGCAGCTGGGCCCGTGAGCCATGGCCGCTGAGCCTGCGCGTCCGGAGCCTGTGCTCCGCAACGGGAGAGGCCACGACAGTGAGAGGCCCACGTACCGCAAAAAAAAAAAAAAAATGGTGATGTAATAAAAATGTTTTCAGACACACAAAGCTTCAAAGTATTTTCTTTCTGTTGTAAATATTTTCAAGTACTTAACAATATTAGACTCCCTTCTTTTTAAAGGGCACCCAGATGACTATACTTCCTACCTCCTTGCAGTTACCCAATGAGCTAGTGGTGGGAATGACATTTGCCACCTTTTGGATTGTAAATTGAAAAGCAGATGGTGAATTTCTAGACTTTTTTCTTTCTGTGGATTTCCACTTTTCTCTTTCTCTGGACTTTTCTCAGAGTGCTATTACAACTCCTGGGAAACTTCAGAATTATTAATCTAGCTACATTTAGTGTCATCTATTCTCAGTTGTTTTTCCCAAGCTGTGACTGACTACTAACTCCTCTTCTTGATATCTCAATATAATTTTTGAGCCAATTAATTTTTTCAGTGTTTTGCTGCCCTCAGGGGAATGAGCCCTCAGAAAACAGTGCTTCCAAGTACATTTTTTACTTTTAGATTCTCTAGCCTTTTTGATCAGCAATTGCTAGACCAACGATAGCTTCAGCACCAGACCCTTTTTAGGTAGAAGGGAAAATGTTTATGCTTTCCCATTTTTCTTTTGTTAATACTTAGGGTAATATCAAGCTGAGCCTCACATTAAATAATTCACTTGAAATATATAAAGAAATTATAATTTTTTAACTTTTATTTTTAAGAGACTAAAGTAACACTTACCTACTTACGTAAATTATAGATCCTAAATTCATGCACCCTGTGGGAGCTCAATAGTAGCACCTCACACCAGTCAGAATGGCCATCATCAAAAAATCTACAAACAATAAATGCTGGAGAGGGTTGGAGAAAAGGGAACCCTCCTGCACTGTTGGTGAGAATGTAAATTGATACAGCCACTATGGAGAACAGTATGGAGGTTCCTTAAAAATAAAAAAATAGAAGTACCATATGACCCAGCAGTCCCACTATTGGGCATATACCCTGAGAAAACTATAATTCAAAAAGAGTCATGTACCACAATGTTCATTACCCCTGAGAAAACCATAATTCAAAAAGAAACATGTACCACAATGTTCATTGCAGTACTATTTACAATAGCCAGGACATGGAACCAACCTAAATGTCCACTAACAGATGAATGGATAAAGAAGATGTGGCACATATATACAATGGAATATTACATAGCCATAAAAAGAAACGAAATTGAGTTATTCGTAGTGAGGTGGATGGACCTAGAGACCATACAGAGTGAAGTAAGTCAGAAGGAGAAAAACAAATACTGTATGCTAACACAAATATGTATGGAATCTAAAAAAAAAATGTTTCTGAAGAACCTAGAAGCAGGACAGAAATAAAGATGCAGTTGTAGAGAATGGACTTGAGGATACGGGGACGGGGAAGGGTAAGCTGGGACGAAGTGAGAGAGTAACATTGACATATATACACTACCAAATGTAAAATAGATAGCTAGTGGGAAGCAGTTGCATAGCACAGGGAGATCAGCTCGGTGCTTTGTGACCACCTAGGGGATAGCATAGGGAGGGTGGGAGGGAGATGCAAGAGGGAGGGGATATGGGGATATATGTATACGTATAGCTGATTCACTTTGTTATACAGCAGAAACTAACACACCATTGTAAAGCAATTATACTCCAATGAAAATGTTAAAAAAAAAGATGTATTGAATTGAAAAAAATTTATATTTCCTACTTTCCTCTCTCTCTCCACTGTGACAAAGAAGAACTCATTTGGAGATATCAGGGCCAGAAGAATAAAGCAGCCCAAATGACTAAGTCATTTCTACCTTGGTGACCCATAGTAGAAATGATATGAGGGATAAGAAAGCTCGTGTTGTGTAAAGCCACTGATATTTTTTTATTACAGCTGAACTAAACCATTATGACTAATAGAGTATATATTCTATTAAAATCTCAGAAAGGGCAAGACAGTTGATAGAGGAAATGAGAATTCCAGCAGAGAGGAGTGGGGCAAGGAAACCAGTGGTAGCTGACAACTAATATTGTTTCAAGTAGATTTTTCAAAAATTCTATATAAGATCTCTATAAGGGAAATTACACATTTTGGCTTATATTATTTGAATACACTGATAAGCATTTAAGAAATCTGTTGGAGAATTTGAAGAGTAATTAATGATAAGTGAAGAAAATAAGCAATTTTTTTTAAATTAAAAACTTATTCCAGAGAAAACACAAAAGTATATGATAATCCCAACTGACCCTGTCATTTATCTATAGGCAATACTTATATTTTCATACAATTATAAAAATTAAATACTTATTTACTGCAATATTTTGGTGTAACTGTATTGGGAGGAAGGATGGCAATGAAACTTATTTAGACATTTAGATGTGTGGAGAAAGAGGAGATATTTCACATAAGCTAAATAATTTTCTTAATAGAGAGCCAACAGGTACATTTGAAAGATAAAAAGCAAGATATACCAGTAAAGTATTATTATTTAGAAGTGTGAATCTAATAATTGGAATGATAAAAATATTGAGAGTCTATTCTGGGGATATGGCACTAGTGAATTAGGAGAATGCTATTTTCCATTATAAGCCTTGAAACACTATTTTGTATGTTTAAACTAGGTGCAGGTGTTATTATTCTAATAAAAATTTAATTAAAAAATTATTCTCAAATCATTTTTATGGCTATTTTTAATTGATGTATAATTAATTTATAATATTAGTTTCAGGTATACAACATAGAAATTCAATATTTTTATAGATTATACTCTATTTAAAGTTATTATAAAATATTGGCTATATGTCCATGCTGTACAATATATCCTTGAAGCTTATTTATTTTATACATAGTAGTTTATACATAGTAGTTTGTACCTCTTAATCCTCTTTTTTTTTTAATGATCACTGATATCTAGGATTTTCCCTGTATAAACACACTGCTTAAATATGCCAAACCCTGCAATAGGAGATAGATTTTCTGGCAATGCCTGGTCATTAACAGGTGAAAGTATGAAGTTGATATATTAAAATAATTTTGCCACCACATTTTAATGCTGATTCTTTGAGGCATACTGTAGTATGAAGAAAAAACATTTCAATTGTCTAGAAAGATTAGTATTTGAAATTGATGTTAGTGAGAAGATAGAAGGGAAATTTTTTTGTATATATGTCTTATCTACCTTTTTCCTATACTACAGTTTGTAAGGTTAGGGTTAGTGGCTTATTTATCTTCCAGTGTTTAAAAGTGCCTGCCACAGAAATTTAGTAAAAAGTTAGTATCTCTTAGGAAAAAATAAAACAACTCTTGTATATGTTTTGCAACCAGGTTTCTTGGTAGTATAATAGGGCAAATTTATTTGTCACCTATAATTTGAGGCTATTGGGAAAGAAGAATGAAAGGAAAATGCATGTTAAGATCATCACAAAGTATCTGGAAAGCTATGAACAGTTAAAAAACACACTGCAGTTAAAAACAAGCATTTAATGTTACTTAAAAAATAGTTTTTGCGTTAAGTTCATGAAAGTCAGAATTATTTCAATATATTTTTATATGGGAGAGGGTTTTTTTGTTGTTTGCTTGTTTGTGGTCTCAGTTCAAACAGATAACAATGTTAAGAACTAAACATTTCGCCATCTAATTAGGGAGAGGGAAACTCAGCATGGCCTTTTTCCTAATAACACATGTAGCTTGAAAATGATTTGATGAAGGCTTTTTATAAAAACCCTTGCTTTTTTTGATACAAGGACAATTGCAGTGAAAGTTACTGCTACAATGAAAGGGGCACAGAAGGAGGGAGAAAATGTATGCATAACTAAAGGAGCAAAGAAGCAAGGACAAATAAAACATCAGAAAAAGAGTGAAATTGAAGATTTCAATAGGAAACTTAGTTCAAAAAGAGAGAGAGAGAGAGACGCTACCCAACATCTCTTTCAGAGGCTTTAACCTGGTATGAATACCCAGTTAATCTTGGTAAGAGGACGTGACGATGGGGTTGGGAGGGCGTAGATGGGTGGCAAGGTTGAAGGGGGAAAAAAAGGCCTGGAATTAATGCACGTTTGGGTGCTTATGTGTTTTTCTGAGGATCCACTCTTCCATAGTTTTCATTACCTCCTCAGACTGTCCCTAATCCAAAGAAAGGCCAGGAACATTGTTCTAAAGATATTTATATCTATAAAGGAATATATATATATACTTTTCAGAAGCTACCAGTAAACATTCCCAGACATACAACGTATTGTTTGCATCAAAAATAATTTTAAATATTTAATATTGAAATAAAATTCAGAAACTCGGAAATTTAAGTCTATTTCAAAATGATTCGTTTTGGGAAGTGCAGTTTTTTCAATGAACTTTTATTTTTAATTTATTTTAAATTTTTAAATTTATTTTTTTCATATTAATGACATTGTTTTCTTTAATTTTATAGGCAATACATATTCACTGGAGATTTGATAATCATTTTATTCACATGCATTTTTACTGAATTTTTTAGGTCTAGTTTTCTTGTTTTAATTTTGCTTTTCTTTTCTTTTCTTTCTCTTTTTATATTTTGGTTCTAGTTTCTGAAAGATTTTTCTAACTATCTCTTTTTACTTCTGTTATTTTCTTTATGCCATCATAATGTTTTTTCTAATAGCTTCAGAAATGTTATATTTTATCATGTCCTTTTATATTTCAAAGATCCCACATCTTCTTTTAATTCTGAGGTTATTAATTAAAGGTCGTTTAAATTTTCTTGGCTTTTATGCTTAGTCTTTTCACCTGACCTTCATCTTTTTCCCTTTTTTCCCCCTATTTGATTGATTTAAGGGAATTTTTGTTTGTTTGTTTTTTTGTTTTTTGTTTTCTTCCCAAGTTGAAGGCCTTGTTGAAATGTCTGGTCCATGACTATCCATTTATATTTTAGAATGAGGGACAAAAGGGCATGGGCTGGCCTAATCAATTGGTGGCTTTTACTGCAGAGTGATCAAGTTGGGGATAAAGATATTTTGATGGAGAATCCCACTACCAGTAAGTATAGATCCTTTCTATTAGGCCAGTCAGTTTCTGCAGAGAGAAATCCTGCACACTTCTACTGGGAGTACGGAAGTATAGCTCCAGTTTTTGGATTAAGACAGAGAAGGGAGATGATGGGCAAGGATGATGGGTCTTTATCCTGTAGTCACCTTTTTTTTCAATTCAGCACTTCACCCCTGATCACTACTGTATTCAAAGTTTTTAAGTCCAGAATGTGTCTGGTTCAGAAACTCTGAAGAAAACATTTAACTCATGACAGAGTCAGGAAATAGTAGGTATCTGTCTGCCAGGGTTTGGGAACATACATCCAGGGATATAACTATTCTCACACAGCACTCTTTTCCTTCAGGATTCAATTCTTATTAACATCAAAGGTATGATTACTGCAATATATCAAAAATATGCCTGAGATTTCAGGTATAATGGTTAACCACCATGCTCCAAATTTTATCAGAACCATATCAGATGCTTTTAATTAGTGGCAGACACTTAGAAAATGGGCTTTTTCCTATTTGAGATGCCATGTAAACATCCATAGGAAAAAGACCTACAACAAACTCACATTTGCCTATGTCAAATCTTAGAAGCTATGACTTATTTGACTTTCTGTTAGACAGCATTTACCCTATCCTTCTTCAGAGAGCTAGAATGGGGAAGTTAATCACAAACAAACTTAGACTAAGCTTACACTAGATGGCATTGCACTTTTAGAAAGCTCAGTCTATGTCTTGTTAATTGTAATTCCTATGGTGTGAGTCTCCAAGCATAACAACTGCAAGCTTGGAAAGTTTACCAGTGCCCTTCTTTCTTGATGGATCCTAAATTAGTCTTTCTCCTCAGTATCTTGAGAGTGCCAAAAACTGTTCTGCATTTCAGTGGCTTTTTCTTGACTTGTTAGCCTCTTGCTCTGCTTAATAAGAATTCGACAAAAGCCTCAAGGGGAAATCTGTTATGTGCCATGCTTACTTCTGTTCACCTCCATTCTCTCAGAGATCAAACCTCTTTCCTTTTCAAGCTCTTGATCTCTTATGTCCTGGTTACCTTAACATTGACCCTCACCCAGCCTATTCTCCTACCCAAGGGACTTTTATATATTTTAGTGACTTCTGCTGTCAGAAATTCCTGAAGAGAAAAGTTGTACACAGAAAATTGGGTTTACCCTGAAAAAAAATCCCCTTCTTCTCAAGATCTTGGCCCTTCAAGCCCTGGAGGCCTTTGGAGTGCTCTGATTCCTTTAAACTAAAAATATTAAATAATAAATATTAAAAAATATATTATTGCTGTTCTTGATCTGAGCATTGTCCTGCTTACACAGTATTCCATCATAGTTGGAAGTTAGGGTAAGTGGTTTGGTTGAAGAAAGAATATGTTTCTGAGCAAAGAGGGTTTGGAAGAGGGGCATGTCTGTGATTTACAGTGGAAAGACCGCAAGGAAGGGGAGAAGAAAGTATAACATGATCTTTGGGAGAAAAGAAAATCAATTCATATCAAAGTCATCACACCTAGGTGTTCCTTGGACTATGCTACTCATTTCATCTCATGTGCTGGGGAGAAATTTAGGAAGACTAAAGTGAGGGACCAACAGTTATCTATCCTTTGTTTTCTCACCTATAGGAAGAAGTAAAGAGGATTGGGTTACTGGTGCATTACAGAACATTTGCCACTTGAAGTAACATACAAACATGCATAGGTCTCCTGATTTATTACAAATATGATAACTCAGAATTCTTTGGTTTAAATGATTGTATTAAGTGCTTTTTGCTTAGCTTTACTATTGCTTCCTGATGTCTACATGTGAGGCGAAATCTATCTGCAAAAAGTATAAAGATTATTGTTGTTGCTTCTTTATCTCTTCCATGACCAGAACTCTCTGACATGTTGGGGTTGCTATGGTCCTAAAACTTAACTGAGACTTATTACTTTCCATGAGTATGGATATTAAGCATAGTATGAATACTTTGTATGGGTTGAGATATTATAAATATTTTGACTCAATTGGGGCAAATATCAGATATGATTGTTATAGTCTCGTTTTCAAAAATATGTCTTTATCTTGATACTTTGTGTACCTGTTTTGGAATTTCTTACCCAACCAGCTTAAAAGAAAGAAATCTTGGAAGTGTTTCTGGTTCAAGCTGGTATTCTGGCCTTGTGTTTGTACTTCATCAAGCATAACACCTCTGCATTGGTAAAAGTACAGGCTAAACTGCTATACCAAAACTCTTTAAGTCTCTAACAAGCTATTACAAAACTTGGTTAATTCTTGCTTAACAGTTGAGGAATGTTGAGAAACTACATGCAGACATACTGTTAGGCTGTTCTGCTTCACATGGTCACCCGAATACCCAGGTTACTTCAACTTGATTGGTCTACCATCTGCGAGGTTACATATCTGCTCTATCATCTGCATAGTCAGTGAGGATTAGAATCTATCTCACTAGCACAGTCTTATATTGCAGCTTTGTGACGGTATAAATAAAAAAATCAATAGAAAAGGGATTACCCATCTAATCACTTTATGGGCAAGACTCAATGTATACATGCTTTTGCTCCTATTTCATTGCTAAGAACTTAGTTACATAACCAAATGAATCTGTGAGGGGGGCCGGGAAATAAAATCTGTAGGTGGATGACATGGGGTTGGTTAAACCTTAGTGAGTTCTATTCCTAAAGAGTTGAGGGAAAGACTTTATACTGGAAGATAATTTGCCATCTTTGGCCCAGGGTTTATCAGGAATTCTTAATTTTCTTATGTTATTTAGGTGCTATAAAGATTTTAAAGGACTGCTAGACTTTTTGCTTGATCTCTGTAACCAAGAACCTATTATACCCTCACTGTTTCAAAGGGTTTGGGATTTTAATTTTTTATATTTTCAGTCACTTCTGATTCTTACATGGCAGCAGTAGTATTGACTGATAATTTTGGTTTTGTGGTAAAATTGTAAGATTTCTCTCTCATATGGGTCTAAGGCAAACCTGAGTAATTCATTGCTGACCAAGACCTGTATGGGACTCTGGGTCCTAATGTTGGCTCACAAAAACAGGAAAAGTGAAGGGGGTTTAAACTATATGAATTATTGAAAGAGTGTCATCGGAAGTTAGATTCCACAAAGTCAAAGTTTCAAATGTACACTCAGACTCGGTCAGTGAGTACTGGGTAGTGAATAAAATGATTAGGTTAGGACACACATGGTATGCTTACTCATGAATTTAGTGGAGGAGGCAGATATTAATTAGATTACTGCTAATGGATATATTATTGGAGAGGGACACACTGAAAGAAAATTGTGAGTTTATATGAGGACATAATAAAGGAAGCTGATTTAGACTGGAGGATCAGGGAAGGAATCCTTGTGTAAAATTCATAGCATGGTAATAAGGCTGGCCCTGGCAGCTATCTTGTATGCCGTGTGTGCCACAGAATAGTACCTGTTTATCAGAAATGCATTTCCTTTTCTGCCTGGCAACAGTACTAGACTGTGTCCTCTGGTTTCCCTGTAGTTAGGTATGCCAGTGTGACTCATTCCAGCCAATCAGATGCGCATAGAAATCTTGTTTGCCATTCTGGGCTGATACTGCTAAGAGAGGATATGGTGCTTCTTTGTTAACTTTTATCTTTCTACTGGCTAAATACAGTGGCAATGAGGCCATAAGGGATAATGGAGCAATACCATAGAAGGAATGCAGGTTCTTGAATCATCATATAAATAAGAAGAAACTTCTACTGTGTTTTACATTTGGGTGTATTTGTTATAGCATCTAGCTTTACTCTAAACAATACACCACGTGACCATACTCTTTCTAACAGTTATAACTAATATTGATACATGCACTAGATTAGATGCAGAAGCGCTCATCCCTTAACTGGCCAAAAGCTATGATTTGGTTGGAATAAAAAGAACTTGAGTAATTTAATTTTATTCCTGGGTAGGGTCAGTTTCATAAGTATGTGACCTTTATAGTCCTCATTTAGAAAGACTCCTTCCCTGGTTTATATTCTGCCTCTTGAGATTCTTAATAATTTTTGAAGACGGAGCCCCTCATTTTCACTTTTCACTGGGTCTTTCAAATTATATAGCTGGTCATGCTACTGAAACTGAGTGAATGAGAATTTCCTGCTATGCCAGAGGAATTTAAGTGGAGTATTGATAAGAGAGGGAGTAAATATCATAGTCAAAGTCATTGTAAATTCCATGCATGTTGAGAAAAAGGGAAGCAGAATCAGAAGTCAGTTAGGTGAGAGGGGAAATGATAATGTGAAATAGAAGGGCCATGAAAGAGAAAAATTAAGAAGTGGCCAACATCTTGAATAAGTTTAATTTCTGCTCTTCCTGTGGCCTGGGTTATCAGCTACTTGTTTTTAATAACTTCTTTATTTCCTCAGAAAATTTGACTGTTTCTTAGGATCACAAGAGCTTGATAAATATATGTATCAGGCTATCTTATATGTTAATTTCCTATCCTACCAAACCATGCTTAATGCTAAGAAATATCATGACTGGAAAGTTGGAAAACCCCAGTTTTTTTTTTTTTTAATTGCGGTATAGTTGTTCTACAATGTGTTAGTTTCTACTGTACAGTGAAGTGGAGTTCTCTGTGCTATACAGCAGGTTCTCATTAGTTATCTATTTTATACATATTAGTGTATATATGTCAGTCCCAATCTCCGAAATCATCCCACCCCTCCCTTCCCCCCTTGGTGTCCATACATTTGTTCTCTACACCTATGTCTCTGTATCTGCCTTGCAAACTGGTTCATCTGTACCATTTTTCTATATTCCACATATATGTGTTAATATACGATATTTGTTTTTCTCTTTCTGACTTACTTCACTCTGTATGAAGACCCCAGTTTTATATCCATAGCCCCAAAGTGAACATCATCATATTCTGGCTACCAGTGGAACCGTGCATTGTTAGAGCTACTTCCAGATCTAGGAATTTCATGGCTTAAGGTGATAAAGGTGGTCCTGGTTGAGCCTGTGTAGTTTTTGAGTTAAACAAATTGTTAGTTCAGATTTGAAATTTACTTATGGTTCCTCATTACTTATGAGAGTGACACATTTAGTATGTGCAATTATGTTAATTGCTTCTTTGGTTCAGTATTCTTAAATTTCCACTGGTTCTTCAACTTATTCATAATATTTCTGTATTTATAGTGTTACCCCTAGTAGTTACTGTGAGAGATCACTCTACCCATCTCCTGATGCCTTGGGTCCCCACCCAAAAATTATCAGCAGCTTATTTAATTAAGACACATTTACCACAAGAAACAGCAGAAAATTAAAGGTTCTTAGAAATGTCACTTATCGGCCAAAATATGACTTCCTGTAGTTTTCCAGATTATATCAAAATAATATTTTATTACTTTAAATATAGTAACATACATAGTAGTTTAAACAAAAATAAAATAATGAAATACATATTTAGGGTCAGCTGTATGTATTCATTGGTGTTGTGATTGTAAAGAGTACAGATATTCTGACTCAATTCTGTTTTGTGAAATATTTTCATTAATCTTTTCTTTCTAATAATTGTTAAGAATTGGGCTTTGCCTACTTATTTTTTTTTTGCCATTTTTTTCTGCTTCTTTATTGGCAAGAAGATTTTGATGGCAACACTTTCAGATGTTCCTTTTGTACTTAGTCAAAGATGGCCTGCTTTTTGTTTTTGTGGTTATGTATTTTACATGTTGAAGTCTTTGAAATCCTAAACAAAGTGAAGGCAAAATCCATGCCTAATTAATTTCATGGAACATCCTTGATTTCAGATTTACCCACAGGAACCCTCTGGCTTAGATTTAGGAAGTACCATGAACTTTCTGACACCTGTTCATTTTTCTTCTTGATCATATTCTTAACATCAGTGTAGTTCAAACCAAAAGTTCTAACCCAGGCTACTTTACCAACTTCAGACCTCATTATTCCTTCCATTGCTCAGTATGCTCTAACATTTACCAAGCTGGCTAATTATTCATTGATTATTGCATGGATATTTCTACCTCAGAAATCTCACACTCTCTGTTCCCTCTATCTGGGATACTTGTCTTCCATTGCTTTCATCCCAGGTCTGTGTGCAGATATCTTGACATTGAAGCTTTCCCTAATTACCCTGCCTAAAACATTTTCTATTCCCTCACTGCCACCCAAACTCTATTTCTGTTTCCTGCTTATTTTTCAACATAGTGTTTATTACAACCTAATAGTATCTTGAATGTTTATTGACATTGAAGCTTTCCCTAATTACCCTGCCTAAAACATTTTCTATTCCCTCACTGCCACCCAAACTCTCTATTTCTGTTTCCTGCTTATTTTTCAACATAGTGTTTATTACAACCTAATAGTATCTTGAATGTTTATTAATTTCTTGTCTTTCCCCACAACATAGTGTAAGCTTCAAGAGAACAGGCACTGTGTCTTTTCTCCCCCATACTACTGAGTCCCTAATAAGTAGAACGATTCATTTTACATAGTGGATGCTTAATATTTCTTGAATGAATGAAGAGATTTTGGTTGTTCCTTGATGTAAGGAATTGCCAAGGAGTTGGAAGGATCCTTTCTAACAAGACTTAGAGCAAACACTAGGGTTGAAATAGAATAAAAAACACATGATTAAGACACAATGAAGTAGTAAATAGGTGGAAATATGAAAAGAATGGGATCTCCTTAGGAGAAGTATAATTTCTAAGAGTGAATAGTTATCCTACTTAAAGATATCAGAGAATCACTTTATTGCAATGTGCAGGAAATACTTGGGCCTTGACACTTGAAACTTTCCAAGTCATGTTTCCTCCATAGAAGACTTGCATCATGAGTAAAAACAAGTTCTAGATAGAATGTGCCTGAAAGGAAGAAAAGAAGAGAAAAAAGAAAAGAAAAGAAAGAAAGTGAATTGTATTAATCAGAATTTACCACAATTCAATTTTTGTAGCTAGGACTTTCTTTTTGAAGTGGACTTTCAACTGCACCAGATTCAGAGTCCAAGATCTATATTCTAATGGGTTTATTAACTTCCAGTCCCACACAGACTGGAGAAATTGTCTTAATGGGATATAGCATCCATGACTTTGAAATGTAGGAATATCTATTTAGAGTCTTGTCAAGATAAATGATGAGTCTCTTCATTTGCTAGACCCAAATATTGCTTCTTTTATCAAGCAAAGAAAAAAAATCTTAAGAATATAAGGAGACAATGATAATAGAAAAAAATTTCTTCAGTCCTTTATTTCTACCCAAAATAATTTTGAGTAATAATAAAATAAAACATGCACTGATTTTCAAATCATTTTGAAATATTTCATTTGCTTTGTCAAATAGTGACAGTATATAAAGCCCAATTTATCACAGATAAGAAAGAATAATTACATGGCAAACATCCAAAATACCCCATACTCTTAAAATAGATTCTCAGTTCTCTTGAATACCACCAGCAAATGGAAAATTTGCAAAATATCCATAAATAATCTCATCTTTTATATATGGGAATAGACTTCCCTGTGTCCTTACTGTTTTTTGTTCAGTTGTTTAATAACAAAATTCTCTAAGCCTCTGGATCCCAAGATGACTTTGAAAGTGTTCAGCTTTCAATATTATCCAGATAAGATTTTTCTTTTCTTTTATAATCGAATAGTGTACACGTTTTGTGCTGCAGCTGTTGTGTGTAAACAACATTTGCTTTGGCATCATGAGACTTGCATTCAAATGGCAACTGTCCATATTACTGCTATTTGTGTGACCTTGGTCAAAACATATCATTCCTGTATCCATGAGCTTCATTTTCCTCTTTCAGAAAATGAGTTAAACTTGCATAGAGTTCATGGGAAACATGAAGGCAATAAAGTATTTGGAAACATACAATACAGTTTCTGTTTCATTGCAGATACTCAATAATAGTTAAAATGAATTATTTCTTTGTCAACATTAAAAAGTTAGCTTATACTCTGAAATTCTGAAGTTACTCATCCTTTGTTTTGTTTTTTTTGGGCCGAGGCCATGCGGCTATCAGAATCTTAGTTCCCTGACTGGGGATCGAACCCACACCCTCAGCACTTAAAGCACGGAGTCCTAACCACTGGACCGCCAGGGAATTCCCTTATCTTTTTTAATTAAAGATTTCAGTGTAGTAATGAAAGCTTTCTTCAACACAAGCATCTTTTATGCCCTCAAAAATATTTCTCCTAACTTTATCCAGGGTCAACCCAATGTAGAAAATATTTTAACATATCATAATAAAAATAAGCCCAGACTTAAAAAAGGAAAGATTTTATTCAGAAAAAGACTATGGTAGAGGGAGAATGCTCTGACCATAGAATCTGTGTCTATGAGTAAAGAAAGAAGGGGATTCTTTCTTTTATAAGGAGAAGTAAAATCAGGCTAGAAAAGGACTAGGTGTAGAGGAGTGGGGTGAGCAGGTAGCATTATCAAAGAACTGAACAAAAAATGTTTTCTTTGTGGTCAGCTGATTTTCAGAAGGTGCCATTAGCAGGACCTTGGTTTTCATTACAGTGCTTAAGCTCAAGTGTGGGACAAAGTTCAGGGGTCTGGTAAGAGGACAGAAGCCTGACTGAAGTTTGGTCAAGTCAAGTTAGCAGGTGTTTGGTGAGCATTTGGTCAAACACAAAAATAAGAAGCAAAGCATTGAGCAATAGTGGCCTTTTCATAATACTGAATGTCCTAGGGCTGCTGTGATAGAATAACATAGACTGAGTAGCTTAAACAACAGTCATTTATTTCTTGCAGTTCTGGAGGCTGGAAGCCTAAGATCAGACTGACAGGGTGGTTGGATTCTTGGTGAAGACCCCCTTCCTAGTTTATAGATGGCCATCTTCTCATGTCCTCACATGGTGGAGAAAGAGATTACCTCTCACTTGTCTCTTCTTGTAAAGGCACTGACTTCATCATGAGGGTTCCACTCTCACGACCTAAATACCTCCCAAAGTCTTTACCTCCTAATGTTGAGGGTTAGAATTTCAACATACGATGTTGAGAGAATGTCAATACATCATTTGACACAGTTTTCTCATTTGAAATGGGTAATATTGTATAAAATATAAGAATTATTCAAATGACTAATCATGAATAACCTAATTTCAAAATATTCTAATAATAAATACAGTCATGTTAGATGTTCTAATAAAAGTTAAGTTTTTAAAAAAGGTATGGGTATTCAAGAAACTGGCAGCATAAATGTGCCTTACCCTGGCTCCTGCCCTAACCCTATTTCAGTCCTCTTCCATTCTTGGTCCAAGCAGCCGCTTATGCCAGTATATAGGTCAAATCCGGGGGATGTGATCAAGAGAACCCCTGAAGGATACTTTTCCTTCTAGTCTTATGAGAGACTGGAGAATAGGATAGGATGCCTACATGACTAGGATCAGAAAGGAGTAAATCCTCCTTGGGAGAACCAGAGAGGTCTTAGACATTTTGGGAAGGGCCACAGTAACTCCTCTGGTTGTACTCATTCCCCCTGACCCTCAAAGGCATGTATGTATGATAAAACTAGTTGTATCAGAGCCTCTGATACTTACACCACTTTATCATCTATAATCATGCTTAAGAATAAATAGGTGTGATAATGAACAAGAATGTTATGTTTATATTGTGAATAATATTACTAACTTGTCATTTTACATAATAAATGCTCCCTGATTTCATTTGTATTTATGATTAGAATTTTTACCACATTTTTTCTTGCTTCAGTTATACATAGGATGTTTTTATTCTAAAAAATAACAATTGTAGTTATATACAGGAATGAAATTATTTCAGATGAAGAGAATATTGTGTGTTCACTTGTCTGGTGTATAAGTTGTGAAAACTATAGATCCATCTGGAGATCTGGAGATCTTTAAAATGGTAATACATTAATCAAGCTAAGATATTTTTATGTTAAATTATTTATCCAAGCTCTTTTATTTTAGCTGAGCCTTTAAGAAAAACTGCGTTGTGAACAGTACTTATCTTTAGGTTGAATTTTTATATAAAAGTTGGCCAGCATTACATACAATACTGAAACTCTTCTTGCAGAAGTCAGCAGTAACTGCCACATTGCCAGAGGCATGGCCTGTTTTGTCCTTCATCTCCCTGGCATCCCTGACACTGTTTGCTCATTCGCCCTTCCTGAAAGATTTTTTTTTTCCTGCGGTCTGTGAAACCCACCATACTGGAAATTACTTCTCAGTATTTTTAAGCTTATTTTTATCCTTTTTTTACATGTATGACTCCTCTTACTTAGATAAGCCTTACACAGATAACTCCTATAAATTTACTCTTGGTCCTGTTTTTCATACTCTCCTTTGAGAGACTTTACCTACCTATATATCTTCAGGAGCTACAGAACTTATCGAAGTTTCTATTATGGAGAAGAACTTTTGTTTAGGAAAATACAATTGATATTCACTTGGGATAAAAGATGAGTGCCTTATATAGAGACAGACACACACAAATATCGTTAGATTTCTAATTGACAGAACGAACAGGAAACTGGGGGCGGGGGGAGAATAGAAGAAAGAAGAGAGAGAAAAGAGTGGGATATTGTAAAGACAACATAGATTAGTTGAAGAACCCTCAAGGACAAAGATATGTAATGTTTGACTAATGTTCATTTTGTTTTGAGTTAACTCTCTTCTCTTTCTCCTCTCTTTACCCAGTTACCTAGTTTGACATTCAGGATTAGGCTAGTGGGTTTTTTTAAGTTTAGTTTTGTGTGTAGTAATATAAAGAAAAGAGCTGAGTTCCACATTTGTGTCACTGAAGAAACCAACACTTGCAAGGGGCTGAACAAAGAAATGAGCCAGAGATCACCATGTAAATGTTTTTCCCCGGAAATTTGCAGGAGCTTGTTGAAATCATTAGATTCTTTTTTCACAGGCCTCCCTGCATACCTTTACCGTAACATTCATAATTTTCCAGAACTTTATCACCCTTCTATTGTCCCACTGGACTCCAAACTACTTTAGCAGAGAAGCCGTGCCCTTTGGTACTAAAATAATAACCCACTTCTACCAGGTGCTTAAAAATGAGTGACTACAGCAATGAAGGACTTGTTGGCTGTCACTGGGCTTAAGGGAAAAATCAAGAAGTAGACCCAACAGCACTGACCTAGTTAAAGAATTGGATGTCATGAGGTGAGCCTTCAGTCCAAATTTCCATGTTCAAGAAATTGTGAAAAACCCAGTTTTCTGGCAGGCAGTGTGATAAAGAGTTAAGAGCGCTTCTTTTGGAGTTATTCACACTTGTGTTTAAGTACTCGCTCTATCATTTACTGGCTGTGTAATTTGTTTTCACTTACTTAGCTCTTCTGAATTAAAATTTAGTTCATTTTAATTCACAGTGTTATGGGGAGGATTAAATTGTTTAACACATGCAAAATGAGTTAATGTTCAACTAAGGTAAATTTAATGCTTGGGATGTTTTTCGCAGAAGTGGAAATATATTACAGCAACTGTAGACAAATTTTGCTTACTCTACAGTTTCACCTGGACCCAATTGTGCCGTAAGGCAGTCACTATTTATTTATATCTGAAAGAGTATTGCTGAAGAACTAGAATCAAATTTTATTTTTGTTTAAAGAACTCAGCTTTTGCTACCGAGGGCATAAAGCCAAATCAAATGGACAAGTGGGAATGGATGCGGTTATGCTCATGCCTGTGCTTGGTGATAGTAGTGGATTCTAGGAACAGTGCAACCTTGGATTCAGCAGAAGTACTCTAACATGCCTTTCCCCCAGGACTTCATGAAATCAACTATTCATGAGTAAAACAGCTTAATTCACTTTCTTAAAAACATTACTTTGTATTAAGTTACCCTCTAACTTATAGGAGATGGTGTTAATGAAAAAGTCTAAAATTTACCTGAAATGTAATGTTTGATTGTTGCTGGTATGAGGAAATATATCTATAATTCATTTTGCAAAGCCCATTTCCTGTTACTTGCTACAGAGATTGCTACCACATCTAATTGTGTTTGTATACTTCCTTAATTTGAATGAAAGAAGATAACATAAATGAAAAACTCAGGAGGACGACTAATTCAGATTACTAGTCCAGGCAAGCTCATTTGTTATTCATTAAATGCTAATGAACCCAGCACCAATATTTTATTTATTTCACTCTATTTGAGATTTGAAAGGTCTTGTAACATAGTGAAAGTCTACAATAAACAGATATGTGAAAGTAAAGGATTACTTTTCTCTTTTTTCTGTTTGGTAGATATGCAATTATTTCTGGACTAGGAAAACCAAGTAAATCAATATGGAAAAGCATGTTTTCTTTCTGTTTAAGAAAACAAATTTAATAACATTAAGCTCTTTACATGCATGTTTTCTTCAGTTCCATGATCTAGACGTTTTATATATCAGCCTGGAGTCAACCCTACTTTAAAAGAATCTAAAAGTGAAATGGAGTGTGAGTGAAGTGAAACCTATTATATGTATGCATATGTATATCTGTGTAGGTATATATATATATATGTTACCATTTAAACATTATTTGTTAACAGGTTTTTTTCTCACTATATTTTCTATGACTGATTTCTATAAAATGAAGCATTTAGAAAGTGATGATGGCATATGTAATCAGGGTATGTTTGTTGTTCGTTTTTTGACCTAATGTTTATATTAATTAGGTGGATTATTCATTGGTAAACTTGGCCATTATGTACAATTACTGAATTTATTTACTTTTTTTTAACATCTTTATTGGAGTATAATTGCTTTACAATGTTGTGTTAGTTTCTGCTGTATAACAAAGTGAATCAGCTATAGATATACATATATCCCCGTGTCTCCTCCCTCTTGCATCTGCCTCCCACCATCCCTATCCCACCACTCTAGGTGGACAAAAAGCACCAAGGTGATCTCCCTATGCTATGCGGCTGCTTCCCACTAGCTATCTATTTTACATTTGGTAGTGTACATATGGCCATGCCACTCTCTCATTTCGTTCCGGCTTACACATCCCCCTCCCCGTGTCCTCAAGTCCATTCTCTAGTAGGTCTGCATCTTTATTCCCGTCTTACCCCTAGGTTCTTCAGAACCATTTATTTTTTCTTTTTTAGATTCCATATATATGTGTTAGCATATGGTATTTGTTTTTCTCTTTCTCACTTACTTCACTCTGTTTGACAGACTC
>NC_041215.1:90656219-90660018 GCF_002837175.3 Physeter macrocephalus | reverse complement strand
ATGGCTGAGTAATATTCCATTGTATATCTGTACCACATCTTCTTTATCCATTCATCAGCCGATGGACACTTAGGTTGCTTCCATATCCTGGCTGTTGTAAATAGAGCTGCAATGAACACTGTGGTACATGACTCTTTTGAATTATGGTCTTCTCAGGGTATATGCCTAGTAGTGGGATTGCTGGGTCATAGGTAGTTCTATTTTTAGTTTTGTAAGGAACCTCCATACTGTTCTCCATAGTGGCTGTATGAATTTACATTCCCACCCACAGTGCAAGAGGATTCCCTTTTCTCCACACCCTCTCCAGAATTTATTGTTTGTAGATTATTTGATGATGGCCATTCTGAATAGTGTGAGGTGATACCTCACTGTAGTTTTGATTTGCATTTCTCTAATGATTAGTGATGTTGAGCATCCTTTCATGTGTTTGTTGGCAATCTGTATATCTTCTTTGGAGAAATGTCTATTTAGGTCTTCTGCACATCTTTGAATTGGATTGTTTGTTTTTTTCTTATTGAGCTGCATGAGTTGCTTGTATACTTTAGAAATTAATCCTTTGTCAGTGGCTTCATTTGCAACTATTTTCTCCCAGAATGGGAGAAATTAGCAACCCCAGAGGGTTGTCTTTTGGTCTTGTTTATGGTTTCCTTTGCTGTACAGTAGCTTTTAAGTTTCATTAGGTCCCATTTGTTTATTTTTTTTTATTTCCATTTCTTTAGGAGGTGCGTCAAAAAGGATCTTCCTGTGATTTATGTCACAGAGCATTCTGCCTGTGTTTTCCTCTAAGAGTTTTATAGTGTCTGGCCTTACATTTAGGTCTTTAATCCATTTTGAGTTTATTTTTGTGTATGGTGTTAGGGAGTGTTCTAGCTTCATTCTTTTACATGTAGCTGTCCAGTTTCTCAGCACCACTATTGAAGAGGCTGTCTTTTCTGCATTGTATATTCTTGTCTTCTTTATCAAAGATAAGGTGACCATATGTGCATGGGTCTATCTCTGGGCTTTCTGTCCTGTTCCATTGATCTGTATTTCTGTTTTTGTGCCAGTACCATAGTGTCTTGATTACTGTAGCTTTGTAGTATAGTTTGAAGTCAGGTAGCCTGATTCCTCTAGCTCCATTTTTCTTTCTCAGGATTGCTTTGGCTATTCGGAGTCTTTCGTGTTTCCATACAAATTGTGAAATTTTTTATTATAGTTCAGTGAAAAATGCCATTTGCATTTTGATAGTGATTGCATTGAATCTGTAGATTGCCTTGGATAGTAGAGTCATTTTCACAATGTTGATTTGTCCAATCCGGGGTATTTTATTCTTTTTGTTGCAATGGTAAATGGGAGTGTTTCCTTAGTTTCTCTTTCAGATTTTTCATCATTAGTGTATAGGAATGCAAGAGATTTCTCTGCAATTATTTTGTATCCTTCTACTTTACCAAATTCATTGATTAGCTCTAGTAGTTTTCTGGTAGCATCTTTAGGATTCTCTCTCTATACTATCATGTCATCTGCAAACAGTGACAGTTTTACGTCTTCTTTTCCAATTTTTATTCCTTTTATTTCTTTTTCTTCTCTGATTTCTGTAGCTAAAACTTCCAAAACTACGTTGAATAATAGTGGTGAGAGTGGGCAACCTTGTCTTGTTCCTGATCTTAGTGGTAATGGTTTCAGCTTTTCACCATTGAGAAACATATTGGCTATGGTTTTGTCATTTATGGCCTTTATTATGTTGAGGTAAGTTCCCTCTATGCCTACTTTCTGGAGACTTTTTATCATAAATGGGTGTTGAATTTTGTCAAAAGCTTTTTCTGCATCGATTGAGATGATCATATCGTTTTTCTCCTTCCATTTGTTAATATGGTTTATCACATTGAGTGATTTGCATATATTGAAGAATCCTTGCATTCCTTGGATAAACCCCACATGATCATAGTGTGTCAGCCTTTTAATGTGCTGTTGGAACCTGTTTGCTAGTATTTTGTTGAGGATTTTTGCATCTGTGTTCATCAGTGATGATGGACTGTAGTTTTCTTTCTTTGTGACATCTTTGTCTAGTTTTGGTATCAGGGTGATGGTGGCCTCGTAGAATGAGTTTGGGAGTGTTCCTCCCTCTGCTATATTTTGGAAGAGTTTGAGAAGGATAGGTGTTAGCTCTACTCTCAATGTTTGATAGAATTCCCCTGTGAAGCCATCTGGTCCTGGGCTTTTTTTTGTTGGAAGATTTTTAATCAGTTTCAATTTCCGTGCTTGTGATTTGTCTCTTTATATTTTCTATTTCTTCCTGGTTCGGTCTCAGAAGTTGTGCTTTTCTAAAAATGTGTCAGTTTCTTCCAGGTTGTCCATTTTATTGGCATATAGTTGCTTGTAGTAATCTCTCATGATCCTTTGTATTTCTGCAGTGTCAGTTGTTACTTCTCCTTTTTCATTTCTAATTCTGTTGATTTGAGTCTTCTCCTTTATTTTCTTGATGAGTCTGAGTAATGGTTTATCAATTTTGTTTTTCTTCTCAAAGAACCAACTTTTAGTTTTATTGATCTTTGCTATTGTTTCCTTCATTTTTTTTTTCATTTATTTCTGATCTTTATGATTTCTTTCCTTCTGCTCGCTTTGGGGTTTTTGGTTCTTCTTTCTCTAATTGCTTTAGGTGTAAGGTTAGGTTGTTACTTTGAGGTGTTTCTTGTTTCCTGAGGTAGGATTGTATTACTATAAACTTCCCTCTTAGAACTGGTTTTGCTGCATCCATAGGTTTTGGGCTGTCGTGTTTTCATTGTTATTTGTTTCTAGGTATTTTTTGATTTCTTCAGTTATCTCTTGGTTATTTAGTAATGTATTGTTTAGCCTCCATGTGTTAATATTTTTTACAGATATTTTTTCTGTAATTGATATCTAGTTTCGTAGCATTGTGGTCAGGAAAGATACTTGATACGATTTCAATTTTCTTAACTTTACTAAGGCTTGATTTGTGACCCACATATGATCTATCTTGGAGAATGTTCCATGAGCACTTGAAAAGAAAGTGTATTCTGTTGTTTTTGAATGGAATGTCCTAAAATAACAATTTAGGCCATCTTGTTTAATGTGTCTTTTAAAGCATGTGTTTCCTTATTTATTTTCATTTTGGATGACCTGTCCATTGGTGAAAGTGGGGTGTTAAAGTCCCCTATTATGATTTGTTACTGTCGATTTCCCCTTTTATGGCTGTTAGCATTTGCCTTATGTATTAAGGTGCTCCTATGTTGGGTGCATAAATATTTACAATTATTATAGCTTTTTCTTGGATTGATCCCTTAATCATTATGGTAGTGTCCTTCTTTCTCTCTTGTAATAGTTGTTATTTTAAAGTCTATTTTGTCTTATATGAGGATTGCTTCTCCAGCTTTCTTTTGATTTCCTTTTGCATGGAATATCTCTTTCCATCCCCTCACTTTCAGTCTGTTGTGTCCCTAGGTCTGAAGTGGGTCTCTTTTAGACAGCATATGTACAGGTCTTTTTTTTGTATCCATTCAGCCAGTCTATGTCTTTTGGTTGAGCATTTAATCCATTTACATTTAAGGTAATTATTGAAATGTATGTTCCTATTACCATTTTCTTAATTGTTTTGGGTTTATTTTTGTAGATCTTTTCCTTCTCTTGTGTTTCCTGCCAAGAGAATTTCCTTTAGCATTTGTTGTAAAGCTAGTTTGGTGGTGCTGAGTTCTCTTAGCTTTTGCTTGTTTGTAAAGGTTTTAATTTCTCCATCGAATGTGAATGAGATCCTTACTGCGTAGAGTAATCTTGGTTGTAGGTTTTTCCCTTTCATCACTTTAAA
>NC_041215.1:90655353-90655895 GCF_002837175.3 Physeter macrocephalus | reverse complement strand
TATGGGACTCTCTGTGCTTCCTGGACTTGATTGACTATTACCTTACCCATATTAGGGAAGTTTTCAACTATAAGCTCTTCAAATATTTTCTCAGTCCCTTTTTTTTTCTCCTCTTCTTGTGGGACCCCAATAATTTGAATGTCAGTGCATTTAATGTTGCCCCTCCCTTCTGGCTTGCAGAGTTTCTGCTGAAAGATCAGCTGTTAACCCTATGGAGATTCCGTTTTATGTTATTTTTTGCTTTTCCTTGCTCTGCCATAGTTATTTCCACTATTTTGTCTTCCTGGCCACTTACCCATTCTTCTGCCTCAGTTTTTCTACTGTTGATTCCTTCTAGGGAATATTTAATTACATTTATTGTGTTGTTTCTCATTGTTTGTTTGCTCTTTAGTTCTTCTAGGTCCTTGTTAAACATTTCTTATATTTTCTCCATTGTATTTCCAAGATTTTGGATCATCCTTATTATCATTACTCTGAATTCTTTTTCAGGTAGACTGCCTATTTCTTCTTCATTTGTTTGGTCTGGTGTGTTTTTACCTTGC
>NC_041215.1:90640128-90655195 GCF_002837175.3 Physeter macrocephalus | reverse complement strand
TCATTTTGCTTAACATACTGTGTTTGGGGTCTCCTTTTTGCAGGCTGCCAGTTCATAGTTCCTGTTTTTGGTGTCTTCCCCCAGTGGGTAAGGTTGGTTCAGTGGGTTGTGTAGGCTTCCTGGTGGAGGGGACTAGTGCCTTTGTTCTGGTGGAATGAGGCTGGATCTTCTCTTTCTGGTTGGCAGGACCATTTCCGGTTGTGTGTTTTGGGGTGTCTGTGAACCTATGATTTTAGGCAGCCTCGTTTTTAATGGGTGAGGTTGTGTTCCTGTATTGCTAGTTGTTTGGCATAGGGTGTCCAGCGCTGTAGCTTGCTGGTCGTTGAGTGGAGGTGGGTGTTGGTGTTGAGATGGAGATCTCTGGGAGATTTTCGCCATTTGATATTACTTGGAGTTGGGAGGTCTCTTGTGGACCAGTGTCCTGAAGTTGGCTCTCCCACCTCAAAGGCACAGCACTGACTCCTGGCTGGAGCACCAAGAGCCTTTCATCCACATGGCTCAGAATAAAAGGGAGAAGAAGTAGAAAGAAAGAAAAAGAGGATAAAATAAAATAAAGTAAGATAAAATAAAATAAAGTTATTAAAATTTAAAGTAAATATTATTAAGAAAAAAAATTTTTTTTAATTAAAAATAAAAATGGACGGACAGGACCCTAGGACAAATGGTGAAAGCAAAGCTATACAGACAAAATCTCACACAGAAGCATACACATACACACTCACAAAAAGAGGAAAAGGGGAAAAAATAATAAATCTTGCTCTCAAAGTCCTCCTCCTCAATTTGGGATGATTCGTTGTCCATTCAGATATTCCACCGATGCAGGGTACATCAAGTTGATTGTGGAGATTTAATCCACTGCTCCTGAGGCTGTTGGGAGAAATTTCCCTTTCTCTTCTTTGTTTGCAAAGCTCCTGGGGGTCAGCTTTGGATTTGGCCCTGCCTCTGCATGTAGGTCGCCTTGGGGCGTCTGTTCTTTGCCCAGACAGGTCGGAGTTAAAGGAGCAGCTGGTTTAAGGGCTCTGGCTCACTCAGGCCAAGGGGAGGGAGGGGCACGGAGTGCGTGGCGAGCCTGCAGCGGCAGAGGCCAAAGTGACATTGCCCCATCCTGAAGCGCGCCATGCGTTCTCCCGGGGAAGTTGTCCCTGGATCTCGTGACCCTGGCAGTGGCGGGCTACACAGGCTCCCGGGAGGGGAGGTGTGGATAGTGACCTGTGCTCGCACACAGGCTTCTTGGTGGTGGCAGCAGCAGCCTAACCATCTCATCTCCGTCTCTGGGGTCCACACTGTTATGCGCAGCTCACGCCTGTCTCTGGAGCTCCTTTAAGCTGCCCTCTTAATCTCCTCTCCTTGCGCACCAAGAAGCAAAGAGGGAAGAAAAAGTCTCTTGCCTTTTAGGCAGGTCCAGACTTTTTCCTGGACTCCCTCCTGGCTAGCCGTGGTGCACTAACCCCTTCAGGCTATGTTCACGCAGCCAGTCCTCTGATCCTACCGAAGCCCAAGCCTCAGGTCGCAGCCCCAGCCCACCCTGGCAGGTGAGCAGACAAGCCTCTTGGGCTGGTGAGTGCTGGTCGGCACCAATCCTCTGTGCGGGAATCTCTCCTCTTTGCCCTCCGCACCCCTGTTGCTGTGCTCTCCTCTGCGGCTCCGAAGCTCCCCCCTCCACCACCCACAGTCTCTGCCCGCGAAGGGGCTTCCTAGTGTGTGGAAACCTTTCCTCCTTCACAGCTCCCTCCCACTGGTGCAGGTCCCGTCCCTGTTCTTTTGTCTCTGTTTATTCTTTTTTCTTTTGCCCTACCCAGGTATGTGGGGAGTTTCTTGCCTTTTGGGAGGTCTGAGGTCTTCTGCCAGCGTTCAGTGGGTGTTCTGTAGGAGTTGTTTCATGTGTAGATGTATTTCTGATGTATCTGTGGGAAGGAAGGTGATCTCCGCATCTTACTCTTCCGCCATCTTCCACCTCTCCCTCTATTGTTTTCTTAGTCTCTATTTCATTTATTTCTGCTCTGATTTTCATGATTTCTTTCCCTCTACTAACTTTGGGGTTTTTTGGTTTTTTTTTGTTCTTCCCCAGTTGCTTTAGGCATAAGGTTAGGTGGTTTATTTAAGATTTTTCTTTCTTCCTGGTGTAAGCTTGTATAAACTCCCCTCTTAGAATTGCTTTTGTTGCATCCTGTAGATTTTGGATCATCATGTTTTCATTTTCATTTGTCTCTAGATATTATTTGATTTCCTCTTTGATTTCTTCAGTGATCCATTGGCTGTTTAGTGGTATATTGTTTAGCTTCCATGTATTTGTGGTTTTTGCAGTTTGTTCTTATAGTTGATTTTTAGCCTCATAGTGTGGTCAGAAAAGATGCTTGATATGATTTCAGATATCTTAAGTTTATGGAGGCTTGCTTTGTAGCCTAGCATGTGATTTCTCCTGGAGAATGTTCCATGTTCACTTGAAAATAATGTGTATTCTGCTTTTGGGTGGAATGCTATATAAATATCAATTAAGTTCATCTGGTCTATAGTGTCATTTAAGGCCTGTGTTTTCTTATTGATTTTATGCCTGATTGATCTGTCCATTGATGTAGGTGGGCTGTTAAAGTCCCCCACTATTATTCTGTTAGTGTCAAATTCTCCTCTTATGTCTGTCAACATTTGCTGCATATATTGAGGTGTTACTGTGTTGGTTGCATATATATTTACAATTGTTATATCTTTTTCTTGGTTTGATCCTTTGACCATTATATAGTGTCCTTTGCCTCTTGAAACAGTATTTATTTTCAAGTCTATTTTGTCTGTTACAAGTATTGCAGCTCTGGCTTTCTTTTGATTTCCATTTGCGTGGAATACTTTTTTACATCCCCTCACTTTCAGTCTGTATGTGTCTCTCGATCTGAAGTGAGTCTCTTGTAGGCAGCATATATACAGGTATTGTTTTTGTATCCATTTATCCAGTCTGTGTCTTTTGGTTGGAGGACTTAGTCTGCTTATATTTAAGGTAATTATTGATATCTATATTCCTATTGCCATTTTGTTAATTGTTTCGGATTTGTTTTTGTAGATTTTTTTTCTACTTCTTATGTTCTTTTCTCTTGTGATTTGATGACTATCTTAGTATTTTAAAGATATTTAGTTAGCTTCATATTGATCATGAAATTTTGCTCTAGATATAGTTTTGTCTCTTGCCTGTGATTATTTTTGAATTCTCTTTTTTACAGTATTATGGAATTTCACTCAGATGTGTTCAGCTGTAAATTTTTATTCATTTATCTTACTTGAAATTTTATGCTATTTTGCATTGAAAAATCTCATCTATTCTGGTAAATTTTGTTTCTGAGTGGGAGTGTATCTCCACAGTGGGTTTTGGTTTGCTTTCATTAGACATATTAGGAATTCAAATGCCAATAACCAACTTTTATGTTAATTTCATGGCTTGGGGATATCCAGAGCATGTATAGGCTGAACTGAGAATCCTATTTTTTTGGTTTGTTTTCACCTACAGCTTATGCAGATACAGAGAAGCTTGTAATAGTCTCCTCATTTCTCTGTCCACCTACTTTCCCTGGTTTGCAGATAGCTGGGGTTCCTGGTTTATCTTCAGTGATCTTATTTTCTACCCTCTCCCCTACATGGGCAAAAGGCCTAGTCTCTTGGGTTTATGTGTATTGAACCCTCTCCTGCTGTGTACTCTTATCCCTGAGACCTCACGCAGGAGCAGTATCAGCTCATCTGCTTTCCTTACTAGGTTCCAGTGTTCCACCTTATATTTGGAAACTGGAAATTTCTTTTTCTTTAATGTAAGATCAGATTTGAATTTGAAATATGTTTGTTAGTTTTTACCCATGATTTCCAGATGTTTATGGCAGGAGAATACTTACATTTCTTTAATCCACTGTCTTACAATAACCACAAAATATTCTACATATCAGTCTCTTTAAGCAGTTCAGAAAAGTTCTCTACTTTATTCAGATAAGAGACATTTCACAGTTGTAATTCACAGAAGAAAAGGAAACAAAAAAT
The DNA here is from genome assembly GCF_002837175.3 of Physeter macrocephalus. Classification (NCBI taxonomy): domain Eukaryota; kingdom Metazoa; phylum Chordata; class Mammalia; order Artiodactyla; family Physeteridae; genus Physeter; species Physeter macrocephalus. The sequence continues at coordinate 90,651,187 of NC_041215.1, read as the reverse complement.
AATTACATTAAATCAACATTGGAAACTCTAATTACAGACTTAAAAAGGTATTTTGTTTTTTAAATCACTCCAAATAACCTTGCCAATCCTTGGCAATTACAGATAGTAAGCATTTTTTAAAATATATTTTTATGAGAACCATTAGTGTTTATTTATGGCCTTATTTTTATTATATTTTTCTAGCTTGTTGAGGTATGCTTGATAAATAAAAGTTTTTTATATTTAGGTTTTACAGTGTGATTTAAGATGTAATTTTAGATTTCAGATGCAAATGTGATGATTTAATATACATATACATTGTAAAATGATTACCACATTCAAGTTAATACATCCATCACCTCGCCAGATTTACTAAGACAGTAAGCATTTATTGAATAAAGGAAGAAAGGACACCATAGGTATATGCTTCATGACCCTAAATAGTTAAAAATAATTTTGCTTATTGTGTGGCTGTTATATATGTCATGATGACAATATTCAGTGTTACCTAACTTATATCAATCAGTTCTTTTCCCTTCATATTTTGTAGACTCATAACAGCAACATCTTCTAATTTTGGAAGTTACATGCACAAGAAGCTTCCATTACGCTTCTAGGAAGACGCTTCCACGAAAAGCTTCCTATTAGCTAAGGATCATGTAGTGAACTCCTATCCTCTATGGCATTTCCTTCAAATATGAATCGTTGCCTATGAATGCATAATTCTGTCAAGTTGCAGACAGTGTTAGGAAAGTACAGAAATACCTACTCATCTGAAATAGGAATCACTATGAGAATAGAGAAGTGTTCTCTTACTATAAACCTAATATTAAGTGGAGTGCATAATTGAGAGAAGAGTATAAAGTTCAGCATCACTTCCTATTGTAAAATATTTTTTATTTTCAAAATGTGATATTTTGATTCTTTTTCTTTAACATAAACTTCACTCAGCTTAGTTAAATCAATTGATATGTTTATAGATACTGCTTTATCTCTGCCTTCAAATGTTTTGTAGAAGAAATAAAATTAGAAAAACCATCTCCCCTATCTGGAAAAGTTGAACATAACTTTTCATATGACTAAAGCATATTTTCTTTCTTAAAAAAACTTAGAAAACTACTTAACAAATGTTAAAAAAGTAAGGGAGCACATTAACTCACATCATTCACTCTATAATTTGAGGGATTTAAAATGGGTCATTAACTATAATTTGACAGTGCTATTCTGGGTGCGGGAAGAAAAACAGAAATGTTACTACAAAGCTTGATACTGTATTCCTTTTGAAAATGTATAGTTATCATACTAACAAAAGCATTTGAGGGCTTCCCTGGTGGCGCAGTGGTTGAGAGTCCACCTGCCGATGCAGGAGACACGGGTTCGTGCCCCGGTTCGGGGAGATCCCACATGCTGCGGAGCGGCTGGGCCCGTGAGCCATGGCCGCTGAGCCTGCGCATCTGGAGCCTGTGCTCCGCAACGGGAGAGGCCACAACAGTGAGAGGCCTGCGTACCGCAAAAAAAAAAAAAAAAAAAAGCATTTGAAAGGCTTTTTCCTTTGACTGTGAAATTTAATTATATATGATGTCTATCATAAAAAAAACTTTCAGTGAGAGCTTGTAGGCAATTGATACTTCTAGTTCATTACAATCCATCAATTTTATATTATTGAAATTACATTACTAATTGAAAGCTACAGATATTCAGTAGCAATTGTTTTAGGAAAGAAAATATTCATAATTTTAAAGTCTACTTCTACTATGTGTTGAACCCAAAATAAATTTGTCATTTTTAGCTCTAATAAAGTCAGTCTGTTTTATCAGAAACCATCTAAATAATAACTTAGACTATTTCAGGAGTTCACTCTTAAGAGGAACATCACATAGCTTTAATAAAAATGGATATTTTACATTCAGATATAAACAGTTTATTTTTAATGATATTCCAGCATAGGTTAAACTCTATTTTTGAGATATAAATAATAAAATAATTTATTATTTTTCAGATCTATGGTTAAATCTAGTAAAATTACTTACTGTGAGTCAGTCATTCTGATAGATATGTAGTGTATTAATTTAGTTCTAATTTGCATTTCTGTAATTACTATGATATTGAATACCTTTTTATTCATTAGTCATTTATATATATTCTTTTGTGACATACCCATTCAAAGTTTTAACCTGTTTTCTATGCAATTCTCTATTTTTAAAATTGCCATGACATATATGCTGGGTACAAGTCATTTATGCCTCTTATGATCTATAGATATCAATTCAAAGTTTATACCTTTCCCCTTCACTTTCAGCTCTTTTTTTTTTTTTTTTTTTTTGCGGTACGCGGGCCTCTCACTGTTGTGGCCTCTCCCGTTGCGGAGCACAGGCTCCGGAAGCGCAGGCTAAGCGGCCATGGCTCACGGGCCCAGCCTCTCTGCAGCATGTGGGATCTTCCCGGACCGGGGCACGAACCCGTGTCTCCTGCATCGGCAGGCGGACTCTCAACCACTGCGCCACCAGGGAAGCCCTCAGCTCTATTTTTTGATAATTAAAATTTTACTTTTTCTTCAGGATTAATCCTCTTCATTTTCTATTTGCAAAACAGCCTTTGCCTGCTTTAGGTTTAGGAAGATATTATCCTACTGACATCTAGAATTGTTATTGTGGTAATGCAGGTGCTATAATCTGTAATGTTTTATCAGGATATGTGGGAGGCAATAAGAAAACCCATGGAACTCACCATTGTGTTATCCATCATGATTGGAGGTCCCTAAGTTGATTTTCTTCTTCTTTCTATCTATCATAGTCTTCCTGTGCTTGCTTGTGGCAAGAGTGTTTTAGTTGTACAGGGTCTCGAAGAAATAATCTTTGTAGAATCAGAAATCCTCCAGTAATATGTCAATATTTTTCCTGTATTATTTGTACCTATGTCACTGAAATATTAAGAATTATATCCTGAACTGTCTTGTAAAGGACGTGTTTTGCCAGTATTCTTTTCTTAATTATTTATCTCAAGATGTGCATGTCTTCTTACATTGAACTTAGTTGTTAAGTGGTAGAATCAGTACAACTCTGCTTTTTTAGGCTTGTTGTGGTATATATGCATATTGTTTTTAGAATTAATTTGCTTGCAATGAATGTAATATGTTATACTTCAGCATTTATATTCTGTAGGCAGTAAAAAGATCAATCATCATTTGCATAAAGAGATTTAATTCAATGAGCATCTGTAGTGTGGTATGAAAATTTTATCAAATGGATCTATACATTTTTAATATAGGTGCTAACAGTTCTTTCTCATTATTTCTACAAAGTGTAATCCTATAAGTCTCAACTATGGGAGATAACTCATAGGGGAACTTCTCTCCATCTACTAACAAGCTGAATTGTTGAAAGCAGGACAATACTGAGAACAGATGTTTTAGTACTCATCCAAAATCTCTGACCATTTAATAGCCATCTGGCCAAAATATTTTTTAAAGTCCCCGAAAACATAAGTATTCTTTCTCTCCAGGAATGTGGCTGCTAGGATAGAAAATGGGTGTATAAATATAATGCAACATTAGTCAACAGTAGAGAATCAGGTTAATTTTACTTAAAAAAAATATTATGTAATAGCATCGTGATAAATATCATACAGGATTTACCTTATGGGTGACGCTCTATATTACTAAAATTCCTGCATGTTAATACTCAGTGCTGGAGAATTCTGCCTGACTTCAGTGCCATCTGTTTTCAGATCAATGTGCTGTAATTGACTGATGGGAACTTTAAAACAGAAAATACATCTGTTCTACATTTGTCCTCTTTGACCAAAAGTAAAATTATCATATTATACATGTACATAATTACATTTATTTCCACTATAATGTGACCTTGTAGAAGGTAGAGTCTTTAATAATCAGATGACACTTGAGTTTCTGTTTATAGAAATTATGTATTAATACTAGAATATCACATCACAAACAAAACAGTGGCACAGATTTAAATCCAAAAGCAGTCCAATTTTAGACCAGTCAGGACTACTGGAGACACTAACAACATCTCATACCTGGAACTAATTTGGCAGTAAAGGGAGGGTTCACCTGCCACGCTGGTAAGATATGCAGTCAGCTATTCCTGTGCAGCAAGCTGTACATTTGGTTTTATCTGTGTTTGTGTTTAGCATATAATGTGTATAACAATACATGGGAAGTGATTCTCACTGTCCCCATGAGACTGTATAGTACATGACTTTTTCTTTGAAAGAATTTTCCATGAGATACAGGTAATAAAAGATTTAATTTATTTAATTTATTCACTTATCTATATAGTTGTAGTAGTATCATATTTGTTTTGGAGATCTCCCAAAATGTGATATAACTGACTAAATTTGAAATTTCAGCTATTGATTTTTTTTTTGGTTATCTAGATGACAAAATTAGGGCCAGTTAAGGGTAATTTCATGGAAGTATTTCTCTACCACAGTATACATGTTACTATGAGCAACAAGCATTTCACATACACATGCACACACATACATATACATATATAACAGCAAACCCATACCTAAGACAATATAAAATGCACTATATGCTAGAGAGCATGGGGCATTGTAATTGTTCAAAATAACTAAAACACAAGCAACAAATGGAGAAATGGCCAGAGACAAAGCAAAGATTAGCAAGAAACAACTGAAAAAGTTTCATGAAGCAATAACGAATCTTGATTTTATTGAAAGAGTAACAGAATGCTTTTGGACTATTACAAAGGGAGAGTAACATTATAGGCCATATATTTAGATATATCGCTAAAGATAATGTTAACTGGAGATGCAGATGGAGTAATCAACTCTGGAGCTGATGTCAGTGAGTCAGGTGGCAAGCTGAGACTCCACACACAGTTGACATCAATGCAGAACAAAGTTCTTCAAGATGAAATAGTCAATGCTCTAGTCCTCTTGGTATCAGTGGGATCCAGTGGATATCTGAGGTTCCACAACTAACCAGCATCAGTGAAGCAGAAAGATGTGGAGCGAGGAAGGTCTAGTTGGCACTCTGTTTCTTCCACACTGTCTCCTGGTGTCAGCTGGTCCCAAAGGAGACAAAAGCTTCTGCTCCCAACCTGCAGCAACAAAACAGTGTGAGCAATCCTTCCACTTCCACCGTCCTTGTTGATGGTGATATTACCCTGCCTCCACAACTAGGAGGCACTGAAATGATATGAGTTAGTGTCCTCTCTCACCAGGAAGGTGTCAGGCTGAACCAAAGGGAGCTGAAATTCCATCTACCCATCTGCAATGAAACAGTTTGGGTAAGTGCTCCACTTTTGATGAAGTGGAGTTTGTGGGGTCTAAGGGAAAGCTGAATATACACAACCACCAGGCCAGTGTGCTACACCTCACCAGGGAGATGTCCTGCTATAAAAACAAGATAAATAAGAATCAGAGTGTCATACTATCTAAGATATTAAGGATGAAGTTAAAGTCATTTGTCATACCAAGAATCAGGAAAATGACAGCATGAATGACAAAAGACAATCAATAGATGCCAGTACTGATATGAGTTAGATGTTGGAATTATCTTACAAATATTTTAAAGTAGTTATCATAATAACGCTTCAACAAGGAATTATGGATTTTACAGAAGCAAATTAAAACATAGAAAATCTCTCAAAAGAAATAAAAATTGCATATAAAAATAACCAAATGGAAATAATGAGGCTGAAAAATACAGTAACTGAAATAAAAACTCACTGGTTGGGCTCAATAGCAGAGTGTAGATTACAGAGGTTTGAGTCAGTGAACTTAAGGACAAATCAATAGAATGTACCAAATCTGAACAATAGAGAAAATAGTCAAAAAATATGAACATCTCACAGAATTTTGAGACAATAATTTTTTAAAAGTTAACCTTTTAATCATCAGATTCCCAAAAGAAAGGACACAGTGTTGAACCAAAAATGTATTTAAAGAAACTATGACTGAAAACTTCTCAAATTTTGGAAATGACATAAGCCTAGAGATTTAATAAAGTGAACAGACACCAAATGTAATACTCAAGGAAAGCCACACAAAAATATATCACAATTAAATTTCTGAAAACTGAAGACAAGAAAAAAAGTTTTTGAAATCAACCAGAAAGAAAGGATATGTTACTTATAAGAGAAAACCAATTTGAACTGCATTCAGTTTCTCATTTGAGACCATGGAAGCCAGAAGTACTCAAAGAAAACACCTATCAACTGTTTAGAACTCTGGAAAACAGTCAAGGGTTTACAGCTGAATCAAGAAAAAGGAAACTTTAGAAAGGTAGAAAAATGTGGTGTTTTTACTTGACCTTTTTACTTGACCTTGACCTTTATTTGACCTAGTTCCCTCCCCTTCATTGTGGTGGCTTGGAGATGGCACTCTTTGTTTTTAATATAGAATCCTGGTCCCTGAAAACAGAGGGATCAGAGCAGAATTTATTATTGAAGAATTATGCCATTTATTCCATCTGGGGGCTGCCTGAAGGACTGACTCAAGGTGCTTACCTTTGTTTTGCCTAAATCAGAATTCACTCAGTGTAGAAATGGTGGTGGGTGTTTCTCAAAAATAGTTTGAGGTAAACAAACAACACAAAAACCTGCAATTTCCTGAAGCAAAAGGTTACAGTTGAAGCAAACAATGGAACAACTAAACTCTGGGAAAATAAATCTGGGGAAAGAGTTTCTTTGGAAAATTAGAGAATTCAAAAGTGCCCATGTACACTGAGAAATTTGGAAAGTCATGTGCATGCCCTGGGCAGGGCACATACCCAGAAGAAACCTGAGGGGACCCTAAGATTTTAGCTCTTTGCTAGTCTCAGTGCCATCAGGAAGTAAAAGCTAAGGTAGAGTTGCAAACAGCCTAGCTAAGTATCAAAGGAGTCCCACAGTACAGAGCCAGTCTGCAATGACTGAGAGTTCTCTCTCTCTCTGCATTCTATTATTCAATGAAATATCTGTCAAAACATTAGCTGAACACAAGCTGAAGTAACAGAGAATTCAGAGATTATACATGACAAAGCTCATACATTTACAGAAATAGTTTTGAAGAGTCACTAAATAAACAGAAATTAATGAAAAGTCTAAGGAAGAGAAAGAATCTACTTTTCATAGGTAACACATTAAAATGTTAAAAATGTTGATTTTTTAGTAAAATATTATAAATCATGTAAAAAAAAAGTGTGGCCCATTTACAGAGGAAACTTTCAAAAAGTGTCCCTGAGGAAACAAAGATACTGGATTAACTAAATACAGACTATAAATTGACTTTTAAATAGGTTCAGAAAGTTAAAGGAAACCATGGGCAAGAAGTAATGGAAATCAGGAGAATGATGTATAAACTTGAAAATGTCAATAAAGAGAAATTGTAAAAAGGAACAAACTAATTCAGTAGCTTAAAATTACAATAACTAAAATAAAAATTTATTAGAGCATCTCAATAGCAGATTTGAGCAGGCAGAAGATAGAATCAATAAAATAAGGTAGGATTAACAAACTTGAGGATAGATAATTGAAACTATTTCTTCTGAGGAACAGAAAGCATAAAGAATTAAAAAAATTAAACAGAGACTAAAAGACCTGTGGATTATCATGAAGCATACGAACATATGCATAATGGGAGTCCTAGGTGTAAAAAAAAAGATAAATGGGGCAGAAAGAATAAATGAAGATATAATAGCTGAAACTTTCTGAATTTTATAAAGAATATTAACCTACACAGTAAAGAAGCTCAAAAAGTCAGAGGAAAATAAACCCAAAGAAACCCACTCAAAGACATATTACAATAAGACAAAGACATATTACAATAAGACAAAGACAAAGAGAAAACCTTTGAAAGAAGCAAGAGAGAAGTGATTCCTCATGTATAGCAGTGTATCTTCAATAGGATTAATAAATTTCTCATTTTAAACCATGGCAACCAGAAGGGAGTGGATGATATTTTTTAAATGGTAAAAGAAAAAATTGTCAACCAAGAATTTTATATTTGACAAAACTATCCTTCAAAACTAAGGAAGAAATTAAGATACTTCTAGATTAAAAAAAAAAAAAAACTGAAAGAGTTTGGTACTAGTAGACCTGCTCTGCAATAAATGCTAAAAGGAGTCCTTCAGGCTGAAAGAAAAGGATACTACTCAGTAACTCAAAACCATACAAATAAATAAAGAACCAGATTAAAAGTAACTACATAGGTAAATATAAAAGCCAGTATTTTTGTTATTTTGGTTTTTAACTTCTCTTTTTATTTCCTGTTTTATTCAAAAGGCAAATAAATGCATAAAACACTAATTATAGAATATATATTTATAAGTATACTATAGAAAGATGTAATTTGTGACTATAACAACATAAAGGGGAGGTGGAACTGTATAGGAGAAAATTTTGTATGCTATTGATGCTAAGTAAATATCAATTAAAACTAGATTTTAATAAATGTAGGATATTAATTCCACTCTCCATGTTCTCTATTAAGAAAATATCTAAACAATAACACCAAAGGAAATGACAATGGAAGCTAAATTGTACACCACAAAACTCTTAGAAAAATAAGTCACTAATGGAAGTAAGGAGGGACAAAAAATCTGAAAGACATGTTGAAAACAAATAGCAAAATGACAGAAATAAATTCTTTATAGTAATGACTTTAAAGGTAAATAGATTAAACTCTCCAATCAAAAAGCAGAGATTGACAGAATGGATAAAAAAAATTATCCAAATACATACTGTCTACCAGAAATTGACTTCACATCCAAAGACACAAATAGATAAAAGTGAAAAGATGAAAAAGCCATTTTATGCAAATAGTAACAAAAAGAGATCAAGAGTGACTATACTAATATCAGACAAAATGGACTTAAAGTCAAAAACTGTTACAAGAGACAACGTCATGTATTACATTTTGACAAAAGCGTCAATTTATCAGGAAGATATAACAATTATAAACATATATGCACCAACAACAGAGTCCCAAAATATATGAAACAAATATCCACAGAATTGAAAAGAGAAACAGAGTTCTAAAATAATTGTTAGAGTTTTCATTATCACATTTTCAGTTAGGATAGACTATCTAGACAGCAGTTTAGTTAGGAAATACTGCACTTGAACAACTCTGCATGTTTTCTAGACATGTATAGAACACTTATCCGACAAAAGCAGAATACACATTCTTTTCAGGTGTACATGGAACATTCTGCAGGCTAGACCATACTTTAGTCCACAAAACAAGTCTCAATAAATTTAGAAAAATTGAATTCATATAGTCTCTTTTTTGATCACAATAAAATTATTTGAATACATAGTTCTCAAAAAACAGTACAAATGACAAAACACATGAAATGATAGTCAGTATCATCAGTCATTAGGGAAATGCAAATCAAAACTATAAAAGACTACTTCCTACCAACCATGATGGCTATAATTAAAATGAGAGAATAACAAATGTTGGTGAGGATATGAAGAATTTGAAACCCTCATGTATGCTGGTGGTGATTTAAAATGGTGCAGCTGCTTTCAAAAATAATTTGATGGTTCCTTAAAATGTTAACTGTAGTTACTATATGACCCAGTAATATTATTTCTACATGCATACCCAAGGTAAATAAAAACCTATATCTACACAGAAGCTTATGAATAATGTTCATAGCATTATTCATAATAGTAAAAAAAGTGGAAACAATCCAAATGTTTATCAATTATTGAATGAATAAATAACATGTGACATATCCATACAATGGAATAGTATTTGACCATAGAAAGGAATGATGTAGTGAGTCAAGCCACAACAAGGGTAAACTTTGAAAACATTATGCTTAGTGAAAGAGCCAGTTACTAAAATCTACATATTATATGGTGTAATTTATAGAAAATGTTCAGAATAAGCAAATATATAGAGATAGAAAGAAAATTACTGGTTTCTTAGGCCTGGGGTATAGGGAGGTAAGGAATGAAGAGTGATCGCAAATTAATGTGGTGTTTCTTTGGAGATGATGAACATGTTCTAAGATTAGATTGAGATGATGTGTGCATAACTCTGTGAATGTAGTAAAACCCTAAATTTTACACTTTAAGCAGATGGATTTTTATGGCATGCAAATTATTCCTCAATACAGCTGTTAAAAAAACAAACAACAACATTAAGAACTAAATTATGAAAATACATTTGACTACTTATCAATTAAAGTTTTTTCTTTATGTAGAGTATGAAAAAGGAATTCTATCTTATAACTGCTGATTAGATGAAAGGGTCTGGAAAAAGAGTTGGAGATAGGGCTGAATTCTGCTGCTTGATGTCCAAAATTTCTGGTGATTGCTTACAACTTTCAAACTCTGAATGTTGTTCATATATTTCAGGTTGCATGATTCACCCATTTGGATTGTCTTGGACTGACCTTATTAATGCTCTCTGCCTTGTTGGATGATCACTTGTTCTTGTTGCGTAGTGTGTGTGTGTGTGTGTGTGTGTGTGTGTGTGTGTGTGTATGTAGAACAGTGATTAGGTCAATGACCTAGTCAGTGATTAGGTCATTTCTCACAGGACCAGTTAACATATCTTCTAACACACTATATAAATTGCTTTGCCTTCTTCTTGGTTCTCAGAAATCCTCTTTTCTCTATCTTATCCACAAATGTCTGAAATGTGCCTAGCTGAATCTTGAACTACAAAGATATAAAAATGGACAAAATTATTTGCTAAAACAAACAACTCATCATCTCTATAACTACCTTTGATCATAGTACTTGAAAAATTAGAACCTTATAAAATTATTTCATATCAGTTTATATATCTAAGATTCAGATTTTTAATTAAGATATGAGATATTAAGAAATGTAAGTAGTAGATGAATAATGAGAGCATTTATAACTTTATACATACTTAATATCTTTTTCTTTAAAATGTAAATTTTTTTTTTTTGTTAAAAAAGAACATTTACGGGGGCTTCCCTGGTGGCGCAGCGGTTGCGCGTCCGCCTGCCGATGCAGGGGAACCGGGTTCGCGCCCCGGTCTGGGAGGATCCCACGTGCCGCGGAGCGGCTGGGCCCGTGAGCCATGGCCGCTGAGCCTGCGCGTCCGGAGCCTGTGCCCCGCA
>NC_041215.1:90596194-90640039 GCF_002837175.3 Physeter macrocephalus | reverse complement strand
CCGCATACAACAAAAAAAAAAAAACCAAAAAAAAAAAAAACAAACAAAAAAAAAAAAGAACATTTACATGTCACTTGGCATCAAACATGTGCTCAAGAGTACTCTTTGAATAAAGTAAAACAGGAAAATTCCCTAAAAGAATGAGCAGATTTTTTAATTTGACAACTAAACTTATAAAACAATCAACGTCACTTTCTCATGAAGATTTATCCATGAGATGGCAGTATCATATTAACACTTTCATAATTATTTCCTTTATTGTTTAGCATAAACTAATAAAATTTTGCTCTAAGATTGCAAACGCACACACAGATTAAATGCTATGTGCATATTAAATTTTTATTTATCATTATATCATTTATAAATGGCCATTTCCTATTGATTACAGGGTCACAAATAGATAAGGAAAAATCATTATCGTCATTACTTGAATATATATTAGAAAAGTTGTCATCTTTAAATCCTGCATCGGCAGGCGGACTCTCAACCACTGCGCCACCAGGGAAGCCCGGAAATATTACTCTTATAAGTAGCTGAAAAATACAATACATCTGAAACTTTTATATATAATTACTAAATATTAGAGTTGTTTATTTTTGGAATATATTACAATTTAAAATCAAGAGGCAGGTATCAAGAGTTTTGCTCCACCAAGAATATTCTTTCTCTCTCCTTCACTTTCTTTTTATTTCCGAAAAACAGAACCTTAAAAAAAGTCATACTGTAATTCTAGCTTTAAATTATATAATTGATATAAAATAAACACTAATATGTAAAGTATTTTCATGAATTCCATAAATACATGTATAGTTATGATGTCTCATTTTATCATTTTTGCAGATATTTGAGAGAATTGGACAGTAAAATAGAACTTCTGAGGAAACTTTTCCAAACTATGTTTAGCACCCTCTCATTTTGCTATATTGAATGAGGCAAGTTTGGGGATGTAGTTTGAAAATTCTTACACATTTTTAAAGCATATCCCTGATTGAGGTACACTGACATGGATGGACAGTAATAAACTAAAGATATTTTGGTGTCTATAGTGAAACATTCTTAAAATGTGAAATGGTATAGAAAGTATTCTTCTTAATACACACAAACAAGACTGTAAAATAAAGATTTTGATCCCCATTTTGTACAAGTAAAAACTGGGTCACAGGAAGTTCAGTAGTTAGGTCTCATTCTTTTTTTTTTTTTATTTTTTTTGTGGTATGCGGGCCTCTCACTGCTGTGGCCTCTCCCGTTGCAGAGCACAGGCTCTGGACGCGCAGGCTCAGCGGCCATGGCTCACGAGCCCAGACGCTCCGCGGCACGTGGGATCCTCCTGGACCAGGGCACGAACCCGTGTCCCCCGCATTGGCAGGTGGGCTCCCAACCACTGCGCCACCAGGAAAGCCCAGGTCTCATCCTTTCTATCTCTCTTTCTTTTTCTTCCTTTCTTTTTCTTCCTTCCTTTCTCCCTCCCTCCCTGCCTCTCCTTTCTTTCTTTTCTTTTCTTTCTTTCTTTCTTTCTTTCTTTCTTTCTTTCTTTCTTTCTTTTTCTTTCTTTCTTTCTTTCTTTCTTTCTTCTTTCTTTCTTTCTCTTCTCCTTGGTCTATTTCTTTTTCCTTTATCCTTCCTCTGTTTCTTTTTTTTTCTTTCCCTTTTATTCTTTTCTCTTTCTCCCCACTCTTTTCTTTTCTTCCCTCCATCCTATTGAACTCTTACAGTTTTCCAGGCACTAGACTGATGCCTTTTCCAACTTTCTTCTTTGCAATCCTAAAAACTTGCTTTTGAAAAGGAAATACTATTAAATCCACTGATATAAAAATATACTGATTCAAAGAAAGTTTATGGGGTTATTCAAACTATGGATTTAGTGCATGGCAGGTAGATGTGCTGTTGAAACTCAATTTGGTCAGACTCCAGAGAGTATGGTTTTTAGTATTATACCATTCTCCTCAGGTAGTTGATTTCCTAATGAGCATACTGCTTCATTAACTAATTAAATGCTCATATCCTTATACACTATTCACACTCCATCATGAATCAATGGCAACCACTCATCTGTCCCTATAGATTAGTTTTGCATTTTCTAGAATTTTATATAAATGGAGTCACAGAGGATGCACATATTTCTGACAGGCTTCTTTGGCACAGCATAGTGTTACTGGTATCCACTCATTATTACATCAATACATTTTCCTTTTTATTGCTGAAAAGCATTCCATTATAGTATATACAACAATTTGTTCATACATTTATCTTATGATGGTATTTGGGTAGTTTACAGTTTTAGGCTATAGTGAACTAAGTTACTATGACCATTTGTATCCCATCTAAGTGTTTGTGGGGAATAGGTTTTTTATTTATTTGGGGAAGATATCGAGGAGTGGAATTGCTAGATCTTATCCTAAGTATACATGTGTTTAACTTTATAAGAAACTGCCAAATTGATTTCCAAATGGTTTTAGTGCTTTACATTCCCAAAAGCAGTGAATTGAGGTTCCAGGTGTTCAGCATCCTTGACAGCACTTGATATTTAGTCTTTTCCCTAATAACCATACTAATGGGTGTGTACTTTTAATATGCATCTCCCTGATTAAAAATATTTTTGACATATTTTTATGCCCTTATAGAACATTTGTGTATCATCTATTTGAGAAGTATCTGTTCAAATCTTTTGTTCAGTTATTATTGGACTTATAGAGTTCCAAGTGTTTATTTTGTATAAAATTCCCTTGTTTTATATATATATATAGTGAATATTTTCTAAGCTGTTTATTGCCTTTTCATTTACTTAATGAAGTATTACAAATAATAGTAATTTTTAGTTTTTATATAGTACACTTATCAATTATTTTAAATGCATCCCATTTTGAGTTCCTATGTAAGAATTTTAGCCCAATCCAGATTGCGAATATATTTTCCCACTTTCTTCTTTTTCTTCTAGAAATTTTATTTTTAGATTTATGATCTATTTCTGATTATTTTTTGTTGTGATGTAAAGCATCAATTTTATATTTTTCCCACAGAAACAGTAGTTCCAGGGCCATATATTCATATTAATATCCTTTCCCAGTTAAAATTAAAATAACCATATATATGGCAACATATTTCAATTATTTGATCCATTTATCTATTTTTCTATCCTTATGCAAATATCGCTCTGTCTTGATTACTGCAGTTTTAGAGGAAGGGTAGAAACCAGGTAGTTAAAAGTCCTCAAACTGTGTTTGCCCTCTTCAAACTTCTTTAGTTTATTATAGGTTTTTAATTTCCATATGAATTTGAAAGTCAGCTTACCAATGTCTATACAAAATTTGCTGGGGTGTGTATTGAGATTGCTTTAAATGTACAGATCAATTTGACAGTAACTGTCATCTTTACAATATTGACTCTTTGAAACCATAAACAAGGTATATCTTTCCATTCATTTAAGCCTTGTTTAATTTTTAGCAGAGCTTTGTAGTTTTCAATACAGTGTTGGAAAAATTAAACTTTATCATTCTCTCTGTAATTGTGTTTACATTCTTGAATTTCATTTCTAATATTGTGGCTAGTATATAGAAACAAATGTATTTTGTATGTTCATATTGCATCCTGAAACCTTGCAAAATTGACTTTTTTAATACTTGTAACTTGTTTGTAGATTTTTAAGTAAAAATTTTTATGTTTTATGTTATATGCAGATAAGCTGATTTTCATTTTTTTTTACAAATATGTATGCCTTTTACTTTTTTTTTCTTCTCTTACATTTCTGGCTAAGAACTCTAGCCCAAAGTTAAATAGAAGTGGTGAGATCGCATATTCCTGTCTTCTGAGCTTAGGAGGAAAGCACTCAGTCATTCTCAATTAAGTAGGTTGTTAATAGCTATACATTTTTCATGAATACCTTTTCTAGTTTAAGCAAAATCATTTTTCCCCTAATTTGCTGAGCTATTTTATCATGAATGAATCTAGAGTTTGTCAAATGCTGTTCCCTGTACATATTGAGATGATTATATTGTTTATTTTCTTTATTCTGTTGATATAGTGAATTAAATAGATTTTTTTAAAGTATTAAATCAAACTCAGATTCCTTGGATTTATAATCATTTTTATGTATTAGTAGATTCAATTCTTTTGTATGTACTTAAACACTTTCATATATGTGTTAAAGAGAAATACTGGTTTGTGGTATTTTAATGTATGTATGTATGTGCTTAAATAAAAATTAGGTTGGTCTTATAAAATGAATTAGGAAGCATTGCTGTTATTCAACATTCTGAAACATTGTTGCAGGATTGACATTACTTTTATTTTTAAATGTTTGAAAGAATTCGTGGAGGCATCCTGGCTTGGGATTGTTTTATAGGAAGATATTAATTATGAATTCAAAATCTTTGATGAGATCATCACATTTATTGGCATATTATTGTTCATATGTTCCCATAGTATATTTTTAAGGTCTGAATTATATCTAGTATTGCTTCTTTTTAATCCTGATCTTTTAAATGTGTGTTTTTATACTTTTTTATTAATTAGCCTAGCTAGAATTTTGTAAATTATGTTGATCTAGTAAAAGAACCATCTTTTGTTTTTATGAATATTTCCATTTAACTTTTTTTTTCATTAATTTTGACTCATCTTTATTTTACCTTCCTTCTACTTTCTTTGGGTTTTATTTGCTCTTTTTTTTTTTTTTTTTTTTTTTATGGTACGCGGGCCTCTCACTGTTGTGGCCACCTCTCCCGTGGCGGAGCACGGGCTCCAGATGCGCAGACTCAGTGGGCGTGGCTCATGGGCCTAGCCGCTCCGCGGCATGTGGGATCTTCCCAGACTGGGGCACAAACCTGTGCCCCCTGCATCGGCAGGCGGACTCTCAACCACTGTGCCACCAGGGAAGCCCTATTTGCTCTTCTTTAGTCTAGTTTTCTTAAGTAGAATCCTACATATTGATTTGAGGTTTTTTTTCTATTTAAATTTTAGAGCTGTAATTTCCTTCTAAGCACTGCTTATTTTAATTTTTTTTCTATTTTTACTTCAGATTTATTCTTTGACACATGATATTTAGTGATGTATTGTTTATTCTGCAAACATTTGAATATTTTTAATATATTTTTCTGGTTTTAAATTCTAGTTTAATTTCATGGTCATCTGAGATACTTTGTATGATTCCAGTTCTTTAAAATGTACTGAAACATATTCTGAGCCTGTTAAATAAGGGGAATTTAAAAAATATATTTAGGGATGCAGACGTGGAAAACAGACGTGTGGACATGGGGGGAAGAGGGATGGGACGAATTGGGAGATCAGGATTGACATATACACACCATGTGTAAAACTGATAGCTGGAGGGAGCCTGCTGTATAGCACAGGGATCTCAACTCACTGCTCTGTGATGACCTAGATAGGTGGGATGGAGGTGGGGGTGGGAGGGAGGTCCAAGAGGGAGGGGATATATGTATACATATAGCTGATTCACTTCGTTGTACAGCAGAAACTAACACAACATTGTAAAGCAACTGTACTCCAATAAAATAAAAAATATATATTAGCCAACATATTTATGATTTACATCACTCTCCTTTCTTTTGTGTAGATCCGTGTTTTCATCTGACATTTTTTTTTGTTTTACTACATTTCTTGTAGTGCTTGTCTGCTAGAAGTAAAGTCTATCAGCTTTTTGTTGTTGAAAACATCTTAATTTGCCTTAATTTTAGCAGAGTATTTTCTGTGGACATAGAATTGTAGAGTGACATTTTTCTTCTTTTAATTCTTTAACAATTTCATTCCATCATTGTCTTGGTTATGATTGTATTAGTGAGACGTATGTGTTATTTTTCTCTATGCAATATGCATAGAGAAAATATGCACTTTTTCTTAGACTATTTTTAGGTATCACTTTTATACTGAATTAGTAGTCAAAAACCCCCTAATAAATGAGAAGCCCAAGACCATATGGTTTCACTGATAAATTCTACTAAACATTTAAAGATATAATGCCAATCCTCCTCAGACTCTCAGAAAATTGAGGAGGGGGAAACACTTCCAATTTCATTTTATGAAGCCAGCATTATCATGGTACCAAAACCAGAAAAAGACATCAGAAGAAAACTAAAAAACAATGTTCCTGATTAATGTAGATGCAAAAATCCTCAATGAAATACTAAGAAGCAAATTCAACAGCACATTAAAAAGATCACATATCATGATCTAGTGGGTTTTATTCATGGGATGAAAGGATGGTTCAACATATGCAGATCAATCAATGTGATAGTCCATATTAAGAGTACTAGGTTAAAAATCACAGTACATCTCAATAGATGCAGAAAAAGCATCTAACTAGATTCAATACCCTTTTATTATAAAAATACTCACTGGATTAGAAGTAAGTTTTCTCAACATAATAAAGAATATATATGAAACACCCCACAGATATTATCACACTCAATAATTAAAGACTAAAAGCTTTTCCTCTAAGAACAGAAAGAAAAAAATTGTTATTCACACTAGTATCAAAAGAATGAAATATTTAGGAATAAACTTAACCAAGGAAGTGAAAGATTTATACACTGAAAACTCCAAAATACTGCTGAAACACAAATAAATTGAAACATCCCATGTTCATGGACTAGAAGATTTAACACTGTTAAAATTTCCAAAGTGATCTATAGATTCAATGCAATCCCTGTCAAAATCCCAGTGGGATTTTTACAAACATGTAAAAGACAATTCTAAAATTCATATGTAACCAAGAATGACCTCAAGAGTCAAAACAGTCTTGATAAAGAACAAAGTTCTTTGAAGTCTCACACTTCCTGATTTCGAAACTTATTACAAAGCTACAACAAGCAAGACAGTATAGTACTAGCATAAAGATAGGCCTATAGACCAATGGAACAGATACAGAGCCCAGAAAAAAATCCATGCATACACAGTCAACTAATCTTCAACAAAATTGCCAAGAACACACAATGGGAAATGCATGGTCTCTTTAACAAATGGTGTTGGGAAAACTGGATATACATATATGAAAGAATGGAATTTGGATCCTTATCTTACATTATACAAAAAATTCTCAAAATGAATCAAAGACTTAAACATAAGATCTGAAAAGATAAAATTCCTTGGAGAAATCATAGGTGCAAAACTTCATGTCATTGGTCTTGTCAGTGAAACCAAAAGCACAATCAACAGAAGCAAAAATGGACAGGTGGGGTTACATCACACTAAAAAAATCTTCTGCGCAGCAAAGGAAACAAGCAACAGAGTGAAAAGGCAACCTCAGAATGGGAGAAATATTTGCAAACCACATATCTGATAAAAGAAAATATTTGCAAACCACATATCTAATACGATGTTAATGTTCAAAATATACAAGACACTCCAACTGTATAGCAAAAAAGCAAATAACCCGTTAAAATGGGCAAAGGACTTGAAAGACACTTTTCCAAATAAGACACATAAATGGCTAATAGGTTTATGAAAAGGTGCTCAAAATTACTAATCATCAAGAAAATGAAAATTAAAGCCACAATGTGATATCACCTCACACCTGTTAGGATAGCCAATATCAAAAACAAAAAGGAAACAAAATAAGTTTTGGAGAGGATGTGGGGAAATTAGAACCCTAATATGTGATTTGTGAGAATATATGGAAATTTTCCCTAAAATTAAGATAGAACTACCATGTGATTCAGTAATCTCACTTCTGAGTATATATCCAAAAGAACTGAAATCAGGGTCTTCAAAAGATATTTGCTCTCCCAGGTTATTTGCAGCATTATTCATACTAGCCAAGAGGTGGAAACAACCTAAATGTCCACTGACAGATGAATGGATAAAGAGTATGTGGTATGTGCATACATACAGCGGAGTATTATTAGGCCTTTAAAAAGAGAGAAATCCTGCAATATGAAGCAACATGGATGACATGGAAGATGTTATGCTAAATTATATTAGCCGGTCACAAGAAGGACAAATACTGCATGATTTCACTTATAAGAGATATCTAAATTAGCTAAATTCATGGAAGCAGAAAGTAGAATGGTGGTTGCCAGGGGTGGAGGTGGGGAAAATGGGAGTTGTTAACTGGGTATAATGGGAATTGCTGTTCAATGGGTATAATGTTTTGTCGTGCAAGATGAAAAAGTTCTAGAGATCTGCTGTACAACATTTTGTGCTTATAGTTAACAATATTGAACTGTTCACTCAGAAACTTTTAAGAGGGTAGTCTCATGTGTTTTTTATCACAATTAAAAAAAATATACACACACTCGATTGTCACTTTATCACTGTGTTTTAGTAATTTGATTAATATATGCCTTGTGTGAGTTTCTTTGTATTTATGTGGTAGATACTGATTGTACTTCTTGGATCTGTGGTTTCATTGTGCTTCACACGTTGGAAAAAAAAATGCTGGTTATTATTTCTTTAAATATTTTTCTCTGTCTCCTTCCCTTCTCCCTTTTCTGAATTACCAGTTACATGTATGTTAGATTGCTTGCTTATAGCATAGGTCAATTGGTTCTGGATATTCTTCCCCTTGTGCTTTTGTTTGCTATGTCTTAAATTTAGTGAATTACAGTTTCTAATCCACTGTAACTAAAATAAGTTATTTCCCCTATTTTATCTGTTTCATTTTTCATATCTAGAAGTATTATTTATTTATTTTTATTTAATTTCTTTTCACACTAAATTAATAATATACTTAAAGTATATGGACATATTTAAAATAAATGTATTGAAGTCCATTTCTAAGTCTTTTCTAATTCTTTTTAAATTGGGGATTCATTTTATTTTTTCATTTCTCCTAGTGATATATTTCTCTGTTTATTTGAATGTACAATTATTTTTAATAAGACAGTTTTATTGTTGTATATTTTATATTTTCAAGTGCCATATTATAAGTATTCCTTTAAAGATTGTTGACTTTGTTTTGGGAGTTAATTAACTAATGATTGACAGACTTGATCCTTCTGAGGCTGTTTTTAAGCCTTTTGTTTTTCTGGGGAAACAAAAACTTTTCTTTATTCTAGGGCTAGCTTAATTCTATATTAAGTAATGAATCTTCTGGAATCTCTGTTGAATGCTCTGGGTTTTCAAAAGGACCCTTAAATCTGGTTAGTTGGAACTTCAATGTCTCCCAGCCGTGTGTGAACTCAGGATTACTCACCTTACTTCTCCAAAGTCATTTCTCAATATTGTGAAATTTCATTCTACATATGCACATTTGTATTCTGCTAAGGACCCAAAGTGATCCATGTGAAGATTTATTGCATGCTTCCTCTGCATAGCTTCCTTTTCTCCAGTAGTCTGTCCTGCAAGATCTAGCTGCCTTAGCTTCTCAAAACTCCCATCTTTGTTTTCTCAACTTAGTGAGATAACTGGCTCATCATCGCTATAAATAAGTATGTATGTGTGTACCTATGTATATGTGTTGTACACACACACGTGCACGCACACACACGTGCGCAAACACACATGTGCACACATACACTCAAGGGATGTAGACCTCAGCATCTTCCTTTGTTTTGATACAGGAGTAAAGCATTTGACTTCTGTATGTCACAGTTTGTGATTGGGAACAGGGCTTATGCTAGACAGCATTTGACATAGCTCCCAGTGGTTCTCACATCCAGGTTTTCCAGCTCCTGTGTAATCCCCTCTTCCTGAGTGTGCACTGGGTGTAGACTTGCTTCTAAAAAATAGAATGTGACAAAGGTGGCAGAATTTACCTCTATGATTACTCTATCAACATACTTTTTATGTTTCTAGCACTATTTCTTGCTAGCACACACTCTCTCTTGCTGGCACTCTCTTACCCTTTCATTTGGTCACTCTGATGAAGCTAGGTGTCATGTAAAATAATAAGGAGGTAAGCCTAAATAGACATTTCACCAAAGAAGACACACAGATGACAAAGAGGCACAGGAAAATATGTTCAACATCGCTAATTATTAGAGAAATACAAATCAAAACTACAATGAGATATCACCTCATAGCAGTCAAAATAGCTATCATCAAAAAATCTACAAACAATAAATGCTGGAGAGAGTGTGGAGAGAAAGGAACCCTCCTACATTGTTGGTGGGAATGTATATTGGTACAGCCACTATGGAGAACACTATGGAGGTTTCTTTAAAAATTAAAAATAGAGCTACCATATGATCCTGCAATCCCACTCCTGGGCAATATATCTGGAGAAAAACATGGTCCGAAAGGATACATGCACCCCAATGTTCATTGAAGCACTGTTTACAATAGCCAAAACCTGGAAGCAACCTAAATGTCCATTGACAGAGGAATGGATAAAGAAGATGTGGCACATATATACAATGGATTATTACTCAGCTATTAAAAAGAATGAAGTAATGCCATTTGCAGCAACATGGACGGACCTAGAGATTGTCATACTGAGTGAAGTAAGTCAGACGGAGAAAGAGAAATATCGTTTATAAGCGGAGTCTAAAAGAAATGATACAAATGAACTTAGTTACAAAAGAGAAAGAGACTCAGAGTTAGAGAACAAACTTATGCTGTGGGGGGGAAGGTAGGGGAAGGGATAGTTAGGGAGTTTGGGATTGACATGTACACACTGCTATGTTTAAAATGGATAAACAACAGGGACCTACTGTATAGAACAGGGAACTCTGCTCAATATTATGTAACAATCTAAATGGGAGAAGAATTTGAAGAATAGATACATGTATATATATAACTGAATCATTTTGCTGTACACCTCAAACTATCACATTATTAACTATACTCCAATGTAAAATAAAAAGTTTAAAAAAAAGAGGCAAGGAATTAGGGGAGGCCTCTAGCAAATGGCTCTTGAAGAATTGAGGCCTCGGTTTAAAAGCCTGTGAGAATCTGAATTCTGCCAACTATATCTGAATGAGTTTGGAAAGAGATCATGTGAACCTTGAGACAACTATGTCCGTGGACTACATTTTGTGCAGTTTTGTGAGAGATCTTGAAGAAATGGACCCAGCTATGCTGTGTCTGGATCCTTGACCACAGAAACTGTGAGGTAGTAAGTGCTTGTTATTTTAAGCTACTAAACTTTGGACTAATGGGTTATGTAGTAAGAGGTAGCTAATATAGGACTACACCTTTGTTCCTTGGAATGTGGAATTAATTTTTCTGATTTTATTGTTTCTATGTAGTGTTCTTAATTTTTGGAGAGGGCAATGTGTATGAATACCATATTTACATCTGCTTTAACTGGAAAACAAGTCTTTTTTTAGTTTCAAATAAGTAGAAAATTATTATTTGCATATCAACAAATGCAAACATTCTTTAGTTAATCACAGTAAAATGTTATGGTGTGATGGAATCAAAATTAAAAGTTTTTAAAATTCAATTTTATTTATAAGGACTTAAAATATCAATAATAGCTACTCTTTCCATGTTTAGTACACATGATATACAAATAAACTATAGAAAACCAATTTTTATAGAAGTATATTTATAGCATATCATTGACCAGACCATTTATCAAAAGAGAAAAGTGTAGAAACAGGAACTATTTCCTTCACAGTATATTAATTTGACTAGAATAATAAATTCTACAAAATGTCTTTTTGCATGATAGCCATGTCCAGCATTATTGTGATCTTTGTCCTTTCTTTAAAATTAAGAAGCCAAATATGTACCTTATGAGAAGATTTTAATCACAAAGCATTTTAAAAATCAATTTTTATTGGGATATAGCTGCTTTACTATGTTGTGTTAGCTTCTACTGCACAACAAAATGAATCAGCCATACATATACATATATCCCCTCCCTTTTGGATTTCCCTCGCATTTAGGATACCACAGTGCATTAGGTAGAGTTCCCTTGTTACAAAGCATTTTTTAAATTCTTATGGGGGTTTAAAACTGATGCTTGCCTTGGTTAGATTATCAACAGCTCTATATTTACATTTAGGGGATACATAATTATTTAAGCATTATTAACAATTAAACACAGAAGGTGTTTTTCAGCATTATTCATTTTATCCAAACATTTCCTTTTGCTCTCCATAGAATTTTTTATGAAACTGCCTTTGGCTACATAGGAAACAGGAAGAATTGACATTTTAACAATTAGAAGTATTCAAATATTTGATGAGATTAGTATTTTATTAACTAGAAAGTTTAAAATTCTACATAACATTTTCAAATATATTTTTGCTAACTTTACAATGTATATATTAAACCATTTCCTTTTCAGAGAAGTGGCTAAAACCTATAGTCAAAAAGGAAGTTATTAAGATTTATGTGTGAGTGTTAAGGAATTAAAAGGCTCTGTCGCTATAGCAAATGCTTTTGAAATTTGCTTCACGCATAGAGTTTATCAGGAGTCTCTTTTTATTAAAAAATATATTTCCTGTTGGATATAGAATCCCATAGTTCTCATCCAGACTGTTGGCAGCACTTTACTTTTAATAAAGAAAGAAAAAAAAAAAGATCTTCAATCTGGGATTTTTATTGCACTTGATTAAACTTCTTTAATAAAACTTAAAAGACATTAAAATTGTGCATAAGTAATATTAAAACTCACTAAGGCACAAACATACATGAGAAGAGAAATGAAATAATCTTGTTGAAACAAATTACTGATATGCAATTTCAATGAGGATCTAGAGAATCTTTGAAAAGCTTATAAATTTTAACATTTGTTTGCTATTGATAAATTTATTCTTATGAACTTAAAATGCAATTGTATATTAAATCTCTATTATTTAGAAATGATTGTGTCCAGGTGTTAGCACGATAACTGCTCTCAGGCTGTCACATAAAGTAGATTAAAAAGAACATCGGGGGGGGCTTCCCTGGTGGTGCAGTGGTTGAGAGTCCGCCTGCCGATGCAGGGGACACGGGTTTGTGCCCCGATCCAGGAAGATCCCACATGCCTTGGAGCGGCTGGGCCCGTGAGCCATGGCCGCTGAGGCTGCGTGTTCCCTGGCGGTCCAGTGATTAGTACTCTGCGCTCTCACTGCTGAGGGCCTGGGGTTCAATCCCTGGTCAGGGAGCTAAGATCCCACAAGCCGCACACCGTGGCCAAAAAATAAATAAATAAGTAAAGACTATCAGTTTACAATAAAGAGTACCTATTTTTACAAGATGCAGTCTTTTTGTAAACGAATGTTTATGGAGCTTTATTTGAAAAATTTAAGGTAAATTAAAAACTTTAAAATTTTAAGATAAAAATTCAAATTTTTGTAACAAATGAACTTAGAAAATAACAACTCTTGGACTTTTAATATCAGGATATCAGGATTATGATGTAGACATTTGAAATGTACACATATACCATCCTGAAGTGGCTCCCAATGGCCAAATCTGGAACAATTTGCGCTATATAATAAATAAATAAAATAAATAATGATAAATAATGGATTATAACCTAACCCATAGAATTATATAAATATCTATGTAATGATCTAAATAGTGTAAATAATTGAATAAATAAATGGGGAAGATAGACAAACTTTTCCTAAAACTAGAATTACACTTAATACATGAAAAAGAGAAACAAATGCATAAAGAATGAAGGAAATAGAAAAACCACTATGGCATATATTGGAATAGTAATGGCTTCAGAAAAAAAAAATCATCAATAGATGAGAAAAGTAGTGGGTGGAAGTATCATGAGGAACAGGATACTTATTTTGTCCCATAATATCTCAAAAAATACTTAGCAATTACAAAAAGCTCTGGCAGATTTATGGATCCTGGGATAAATGGGAGGCTGAGAGATAGGACTAGGAGTAAAGTGCTGAGTCAGAGTGGGGAAAAGTGTCCAAGTTTTCTCTCTCTTCTTGATAAGGAGGTCTTGGCAGAGGTACCTGAAAGAAGACAAGGCCTCAGATAAAGAGACTTAAGAATGAAGCTGCCAAGGCTAGGAATGCAAATATGTGAAGAGCATAACTGGCTAGAGATTCCTGAGACCTTGACTGTAACTCTCTTCAGATACTGCAGTGCGCTGACTGTGCACTTAGTCTGGTGTGTGGAGGGCAGCTTTTCCCTGAGCCCTGGTAAAGCCTTTGTAATTGTCTATAGACAGGCCTGAAAAATTGCAAATAGGTTTTTAACCAGAAGATGGACTGCTCACCTAGGAATAGAAGTACTTGCATGTAGAGCAGGGAAAGCATTTTCAAAATTTCACCGTTACTTATGCTATCAGATGTAGATTTTTGTAGGTGAACTTTTTCAAATTGAGAAAATTCCCTTCTGTTCCTAGATTACTAAGTTTTTACCATGAATGGTGTATAATTTTGCCAAATACATTTTCTTTTTCAATTGCAATGATCAAATTATTTTTCCTTTATTTTGGTAATATGGTTAATTATAATACATTGATTTATAGGTGAGCACCAAATATCCTTTCATTCTTGTATAAACTTTTTGTTCATGATGTATGCTATGTTTTATATATTTTTCTATTCACTTGCTAATATTTGGTTAGTGATTTTTGCATCACTGTTCATGGGGAATACTTGGTCCATAATTTTCTTTTCTAGTAATGTCTTTGATTATATTTGGACAGAGTGAGACTGTCCTTATAAATAATTTGAGAATTGTTCTTTCTTATTCTACTTTATAAAATAATTTTTATTGATTTGGTATTTGTTTTTCATTAGGTGTTATAAAATATTCACAGTTGAATTCCTCAAGTCTTGGAGTTTACTTTGTGGGAGATTTTCATTTACAAATCTAATTTCTCTAGTAGATAATAGGCTATTAAGATCTATTTCTTCTTGTGGCATATTTGATAACATTTGTCTTTCAAGTCATTTGCCATTTTATCTAAGTTGTCAAATATGTTACAATAAAGTTTATACACACACCTTTTTCTTTATAATATATGTACATCTGTACTAATATAGCATTTCTTTTCCTTTTCTTATCCATATAATGTATAGTAGTGACCCCTTTTTCATTTCTAATTTGGGTAATTTGTGTTCTCTCTCCCTCTCTTTAGGATCAATCTACCTACAGATCAAAAAAAGAAAAGAACTTCACTGTGGTAAGAACACTTAAAATGAGATCTGTCCTCTTAGCAAATGTTCTAAGTGTATAATATAGCATTGTTAATTATAGACAAAATTTGTAGAGCAGATGTCTAGAATTATTGTCTTGCATGATTGAAACTTTATGTCCACTGATTGGCAGTTTCTCCTTCCACATACCCAATTCCTGATATCCACTGTTTTACTCTAATTCTATGAGTTTGACTATTTTAGATACCTCATATAAGTAGAACCATACAGTATCTGTTCTGTGACAGACGTATTCTATTCAGCCTAATGTCTTCCAGGTTCTTCCATGTTATTGCGTATTGCAGGATTTCCTTCTTTTTTATCACGGAATAATATTCCAGTGTATGTATATATCTCATTTTCTTTACCTGTTTGTGTGTTCATGGACAGTAAGGTTGTTTCCACTTCTTGACTATTGTGAATAGTGTTGTAATGAACACTGAAGTACTGATATTTCTTCAAGATGCTAATTTCAGTTCTTCTGAATAAATACTCAGAAGTGAGATTGCTCAATCATGTGGTGCTTCTATTTTTAATTTTTGGTGAACCTCCATACTGTCTTCCACAGTGGCTGCATCATTTTACATTGCTACTAACAGAGTGAAAGGGTCCCAATTTCTCCACATTCTCTCAAACACTTGTTATTTTTTTTGTTGATGTTGTTGTTTGTTTGTTTTTCTTTCTGTTTTTGTTATTTTGATAATGGCTTTCCTAACAGGTTTGAGGTGGTATCTCATTGAGGTTTTGATTTGCATATCCCTACTGACTAGTGACATTTAACATCTTTGAAAATACCTATTGGAATATCTTCTTAGAATAAGACATTCCTATTCATGTTTTAGTCTGTTTTTTAGCTGGGTTATTAATTATTTTGCTGTTGAGTTATAGGAGTTCCTTATGTATTTTGGATATTAACCCCTTGTCATATAAGTGGCAAATATTTTCTGCCATTTCATAGGTTCCCTTTTCACTCTTTTTATTATTTCCTTTTCTGTGCAGAACTTTTTAGTTTGATCTAGTCCCATTTGTCTATTTTCACTTTCGTTGGCTGTGTTTTTGGTGTCATCTCAATGAAATTATCTAAGTCCAATGTCATGAAGCTTTTCCTCTATGTTTTCTTCTAGAAGTTTACAGCTTCAGGTCTTACGTTTAATAAGTCTTTAATCTATTTTCAGCTGATTTTTCTCTATGGTGTAAAATATGGGTCCAAATTCATTCTTTTGCATGTGGCTATCCAGTTTTCCCACATTTGTTGAAAAGACTGTCTTCCCCATTGTGCATTCTTGGCACCCTTGTAGAAGATCATTTGACCTTATGGGTAAGGATTTATTTCTGGGTTCTCTATTCTATTCCATTGCTCTATGTGTCTGCCTTAACGCCAAAACTATAATGTTTTATTTACTATTGCTTTGCAGTATGCTTGGTCAGGAAGTGTGAGGTCTCCAACTTTGTCCCTTCTAAAGATTATTTTGGCTATTTGGGTTATTGTGTGCTTCCACAAGAATTTTTTCTATTTCTGTAAAAAAATGCCATTTGGTTTTAGATAGAAATTGCATCAAATCTATAAATCACTTTGAGTAGTATGGACACTTCAGTAGTAATGTCTTTTTTTTTTTAAATTTATTTTGGCTGCATTAGGTCTTCATTGCTGCATGCACGCTTTCTTTAGTTGTGTTGAGCAGGGGCTACTCTTTGTTGCAGTGCGCTGGTGGCTCATTGCGGTGGCTTCTCTTGTTGCAGAGCATAGGCTCTAGGTGTGCAGGCTTCAGTGGTTGTGGCACACGAGCTCAGTAGTTGTGGCACATGGGCTTTAGAGCACAGGCTCAGTAGTTGTAGTGCATGGGTTTAGTTGCTCCACGGCATGTGGGATATTCCTGGACCAGGGCTCGTACCTGTGTCCCCTGCATTGGCAGGTGGATTCTTAACCACTGTGCAACCAGGGAAGCCCAGTAGTAATGTCTTCTAATACATGAACATGGGATGTCTTTCCATTTGTGTCTTCTTTTATTTCTTTCATCCATTTTTTATTTTTCAGTTTATAAGTCTTTCACCTCCTTAGTTAAGTTTATTACTAAGTATTCTATTCTTTTTGATGCTATTGTAAGGGAATTTTTCCCTTAATTTTCTTTTCACACAGTACATAGTTGGTGTATAGAAATGCAAATAATTTGTGTATGTTGAATTTTTTGTCCTGCCACTTTACTGAATTCATTTATTAGTCTAACAGTTTGTGTATGTCTGTGTGTGTGTGTGTGTGTGTGTGTGTGTGTGTGTGTGTAACCTTTAGGGTTTTCTAAGTATAAGCTGAGGTCATCTACAAACAGAGGTAATTTTACTTCTGTTTTTCTGATTTGGATGCTCTTTATTTCTATTTCTTGCCTAATTGCTCTAGCTAGGGCTTGCAGTACTATGTTGAATAGAAGTGCAAGAGTAGGAACCCTTGCCTTTTGCCTTACCTTAGAAGAAAAGCTTTTAGTTTTTCCCTGCTGAGTATGATGTTAGCCGTGGCATTTTCATGTATGATCTTTATTATGTCAAGGTTATGTTAATTAATTAATTTATTTATTTATTTTTGTGGTACACGGGCCTCTCACTGTTGTGGCCTCTCCCGTTGCGAAGCACAGGCTCCAGATGCACAGGCTCAGTGGCCATGGCTCACGGGCCCAGCCGCTCCGCGGCATGTGGGATCTTCCCGGACCGGGGCACGAACCCATGTCCCCTGCATTGGCAGGCAGTTTCTCAACCACTGTGCCACCAGGGAAGCCCTGTTAATTTATTTTTATTCGTAGTGTTTTGGAATGAAAACGTGTTGAATTTTGTCAAATGCTTTTTTTGCATTTATTATGATAATATTTTGATTTAACCTCGTTCTGTTAATGTGATGTACCACACTGAGTGATTTAGGTATGCTGAACCTTCCTTTCGTCCCACAGATAAAGTTCATTTGATCATGGTGTATGATCCTTTTAATGTCTTACTGAATTTGTTCGTAATATATTGTTGAGGAATTTTGCCTCTATATTTATCTGTAATATTGATTTTTAGTTTTCCTATCTGGTTTGGATATCAGATGAGGGTAACACTGACCTCATAAAATGAGTTTGCAGTTGTTGCCTCCTTTTCAATTTTTTGGAAAAGTTTGATAAGGATTGGCATTATTTCTTTTTTAAATGTTTGGTGTAACTCATTAGTGAAGACGTCTGGTCCTGGGCTTTTCTTTGTCGGGAGGTTTTTGATTATTGTTTCAATCTTCTTGTTAGTTATAAGTCTGTTCAGACTTTCTCTTTCTTCATGATTCAGTCTTGGTAAGTTGTAGTTTTCTAGAAATTTATGCATTTTTTCTAGTTTATCCAGTTTCTTGGCAAAAAATTGTTCATAGCAATATCTTATGATTCCTTTTACTTCTGTGGCATCAGCTATACTGTCTCCTTTTTCATTTCTGATTTTATTTATTTGCGTCCTGTCTCTTTTCTTCCTTTGCTAATCTAGCTAAAGGTTTGTCAATGTTGTTTATTTTTTTCAAAAAACCAACTCCTGGGCTTCCCTGGTGGTGCGGTGGTTAAGAATCCGCCTGCCAATGCAGGGGACATGGGTTTGAGCCCTGGTCTTGGAAGATCCCACATGCCGTGGAGCAACTAAGCCCATGTGCCACAACTACTGAGCCTGAGCTCTACAGCCCACGAGCCGCAACTACTGAGCCTGCGTGCTTCAACTACTGAAACCCATGCGCCTAGAACCCATGCCCCACAACAAGAGAAGCCACCACAATGAGAAGCCTGTGCACCACAACAAAGAGTAGCCCCCACTCATGGCAACCAGAGAAAGTCCTCATGCAGCAATGAAGACCCAACGCAGCCAAAAATAAATTAATTAAAAAAAGAAAACAGAATATGTTTTTTAAAAAAAACTCCTAGTTTTAGTGATTTTTCTATTTATTTTGTTTATTTCTGCTCTAATTTTTATTGTTTCCTTTCTTCTGATAATACTTGACTTAGTTTTTCTTTTTGTAGCTCCTTGTGATGTAAAGTTAGATTGTTTATTAGTTTTTTTTTCTTTTTTAATGTAAGTGTTTATTGCCATACACTTCCCTCTTAGTACTGCTTTTGCTGCATCTCATAAGTTTTGGTGTGTTGTATTTTCATTCATCTGAAGACATTCTCTAATTTGTCTTTTAATTTCTTCTTTGACGTATTATTCTTTCAAACAGTACTATTTAATCTCCAAATATTTATGAACTTTCTAGTTTTCCTTCTGTTGTTGGTCTCTAGTTTCATTCCATAGTAGTCAGAAAAGATACTTGGTATGACTTCAGTCTTCTTGTTTGTTAAGGCTTGTTTTGTCTCTTAACATGTGAGCTATCCTGGATAAGGTTCAGTGTGCAACTGAGAAGAACATATATTCTGCTCCTGTTGGGTAGAATGTTCTGTATATGTCTGTTAGATTCATGTGGTCTGTAGTGTTGTTCAGGTTCCCTGTTTGCTGATTTTCTGTCTGGTTGATCTGTCCATTATTGAAAATGGGATATTGAAATCCCCTATTATTAATGTACTTCTGTTTTTTTCATCAGTTCTGTCAATGTTTGCTTTATATATTTAAGTGTTCTATTGTTGGATGCACATATATTTATAATTATTATATATTACTGTTAAATTGATTTCTTTATCATTATATACTGTTCTTTTTTCTTTTGTGATGATTTTTGGCTTAAAATGTATTTTGTCTCATATCTCATATAAGTATAGCTGCTTCTGCTCTCTTTTGGCTGCCATTGCACAGAATATATTTTTCTACCCTTTCACTTTCAGCTTGTGTGTGTCCTTAAATATAAAGTGAGGTTTTTTGTTTATTTGTTTGTTTATTTTGTAGGCAGCATATATTTGTATCTTTGGATTAAATTTTTACCATTCTTCTAGCTTCCCACAGTGGAAGCCTATTTTTTTTATTTCAAAACTTTCTTAATGTACACTAAAGCTATAAATTTTCTTCTAAGTGCAGCTTAAGATATGTCCCAAAATTTTTAGTAAGTTGTGCTTTCATTGTCATTGAATTTCTACAATTTTCTAATATCCTTTGCAACTTCTTCCTTAACAATTGGTGGTTTAGAATTAAATTGTTTAATTTGCAGATACTCGTTGCCTTTATAGATGCTTTATTGATGTTTATTTCTAATTTAATTACATGCTAATCAAAGAACATATCTATGATATTTCAATCTTTTAAAGTAAATTTTGTTTCATTTTATGTCAATTTTATAAGACATTTGAGAATAAATGTTAGTTGTTAAGTCTGGCAAACCTACCATTAAGAAACATGCATTATATTTAATATGAAAAGCCAATTCCCACCAAGCCTGCCCAGCAAACCTATGTGATGTCTGTCTAATGGTTTAGAAGGCTCAAATGTTTCAAGTAGTCAGGAAGGTCGTTTTCTGCCAGGCCAGGAATCTTACACGTTTTGTGAGACATCAAAGAGAGGAATTCAGCCTCATAAGTAGAGCAGGTGAAATCGGGGGGAGATAAATTTCTTAGTTACTTTTCAATCTCCAAAAAAATAAAGCAAACAGTAATAACAGCAATAATAAAGGGAGGATCCCTGGACATTCACAATATATTTATAAAAGCTCCAAAGTGAAGTTAATGGAATGAAGATGAGGAGGCATATATGTGTATTAAAACCTCTTGTTTCACTTATTAAAAACAAAAACAAGAACAGGCTAACCATAATCTAAGCAGCCTGTCTTTGTGTGATCAAGAATAACCTTTGCAGATTATTTATGATCACAAGAATTACTGTTAGGGAAAAGTTGCCCAAGAATTGGTGATAGACAAGAAGAATTACGGGGTGTTCCTTCGGGGTCTGTTGGGTGTGTCTAGCAGGCTCATCTGCAATTATCTGATTCTGCACATGTGTGAGTATCTTTGACTTACTCTTTGCTATTGATTAGTGCATTTTACAATGCTGTAAGGATAGATATTATCCTGTAGAAAACTGATATTTACAAATAGTTTTTGTGTGAAAGCAAAGAAAATTAATTTTATCTAGTAGAGATGTTAGGAGTTTCTGGGTTTTGTCCAGTTTAGAAAATTACAACATCAAACCTATGGTTTTATTTTGAATGTTAATTAGAAATCTTACTTGAATATTCTCTTCCTCAACCTTTATATAGGCATACCTTGGAGATATTTCGGGCTCAGTTGCAGACCACCACGATAAAGCAAATTCACAGTAAAGTGAGTCACACAATTTTTTTGTTTTCCAGTGTATATAAAAATTATGTTTACACTATAGTCTATTAAGTCTGTAATAGTTATGTCTAAAACAAGTACATACCTTAATTAAAAAATACTTTATTGCTAAAAAATGCTAACCATCATCTGAGCCTTCAGTAAGTCATAGTAGTAACATCAAAGATCACTGATCACAGGTTACTGTACAAATGTAATAATAATAAAAATGTTTGAAATATTGTTAGAATTACCAGTATGTGGTACAGACATTAAAAGTGAGCAAATGCTGTTGGAAAAAATGGCTCCAATAAATTTGCTCTAAGCAGGGTTGCTGCAAACCTTCAATATGTAAAAAATGCAGTATTTTCAAAGTGCAGTAAAGCAAAGCACAATAAATTGAGGTATGCCTGTAAATACTTCCATTTATCTAATTCCATTTGAAGGGGGTTTACTATCCTGCTGGTTCCTTTATACACTAGTTAAGCAAACTTTTTGATGGAGCTTTATTCTAAACAAACAAAAAATCTGGTATTTGACAAACAACTGATGGAGAATCCTAAAAGTAATTTTTAAAAAAAGAATAGAAAATAAATTTTAAGCAAATGGAAAAAAATAATTTTACTAGATAACAATTAAAATATCAGAATAAATTACAATACTTTTAAATATAATACAGTTTCAAAGGAAAATAATGTTCATAACTTCTATTGTGGATGTATGTTTTTGGATGCTTGTTATTTTCAATTTTTTTCTTTTATGGAGTTTCTAAATTTTCTATTATGAGAATTTATTCTGTACATAGTCAGAGAATATTGTTTTAAATCGAATAAATATGGGAAAATGGACAAAATGAAAGAGAATGTAATGGAAAGTATCTGACATTTTTGTCTATGATGTCATATATTTATTTAAATAGCAACATAGAAAGGTAATATAAGTCTATAGTTTATAGGACTTACAGAGTAATCTACTATAATTACTATTGATCAGGTCTTTATTGAAATTTTATTGTCATGATGGACAGCTTAGAAACCTAAGAGTGAAAACAGTTGATTAAAAGTTAGGGGAAATAGCTCTCTGAGGAGACATTATAGTTTGTAGTTTGACATGATGGAATGCTTTAAATAAGTACTACCTTTCATCAACATCACAGCTGTCTATTTTATCCATGTGCTTATACTGAACCTATTTCACAGATGAAAAGATTGTAGCTTGGAGGAGTCTTGTGCTAAAGTCATATAGTAAACGAATCGCCTATTAGTTTCTGTCAGCTTCATGAAGGATATTCTCATTCTTTTATAATTTTTATGTCCATTATGCCTTTGAATATAATAGAAATATGTTTATATTGACATGTGACTTCAAATGGAAGCTATATTTTCCATGATTCTGAACCGTTTTGCTGGCCATCAA
Source organism: Physeter macrocephalus (assembly GCF_002837175.3). NCBI lineage: Eukaryota > Metazoa > Chordata > Mammalia > Artiodactyla > Physeteridae > Physeter > Physeter macrocephalus. Next base: position 90,617,400 of record NC_041215.1, on the reverse strand, counting down.
GTATCTAATGAAATCAAGGTTATCTTTCAAAAGTCCAATAAGCACAGCGGCTCCCACCCTCACCTGTCTCTGTCAGCCTATTGTTGGACAAGAGTGGATCAGGCTGTGAAACCATTTCACCTGCTTTGCTTTTGCTGCTAGGAGAGGCTCAATTGATATAGAGCACTGTCAAAGTGTGATCTTAGTGACAAGGAAACAGGAGAACTGTAGGCTCCACTAGCCTGAGGTTGTGGTTTTGTTTGGCGAAAGCAGTGGACACGTGGATTTGTTGGGGAATTCAAAAGGGGGTTCTAGGTGTGAGATAGCCATGTCTTAGCCAAAATTGATGTTATTCCTATATCCTGAGTTGACCAAAAATTGTGTATATACACAACATAGACTATAGTGGGCCCAAGCTACCCACATGTTCTTGGCCAACAGAGACTGTGTGCTCACACAAAGATGTGAGAAAACCCCATGGGAAATAAAATCTCAAGCAGACTTGAGAATGACATGTTGGTCCTTTCTACAACTATATAAAGTGAAATGTTTTTATAATGTTTATAGCTATTGTGAAATTCGGTTGAGAATATTTTACTTTCCTAAAGGGTTACATTTGGAATAATTATGTATAAAAAAGTTGATCCTTACTAAGAAGATATCTGTTTCTCCTGAACTTGAAGTGAAAGTGATGGGTGTGTTAATTATATATAATAAAAATATATTGAAAAGGTATTAAAATAAGCCTAATCCCTACTTAAAGATTAGCTTCGTATATTTCACTTTAACTTTTTATGTTGAATTTTAAGCAGTTACGACAGACTGAAATTACCCTTGGTGGACAGTTCAAAAACTGCTGCTCACATGATTTCATTACCTCTGACAAGACAAAATGTCTGTTGTAAATAGTTATACCATTCATTCATTACATTGTTAAACATTTAATATAAAGACTATCGATGTATCAAACTGTGGCTAGAATTCTCTGGTTTTAAAGAAAAACTGAGACTGGGAGAACTCAACAAGTGCCAAGAATCAGTAGTAAAGTAAATAGCCAATTGTGGAGGCATGGTTGGATTTCAAGTAACCCAAACATGAAAATAATGCACTTTTCACATTTACATTTATACTAACTCCTAGTGACTAGGACAGTGTCTTCTCAGATAGATGTTGTCTTTCTGAGGTCTAAATGTAGAAACTTTCACTGCCTCATCGTGTTTATTTGCATAGGTAGAATAAGTGAAACACCTTATAGGGCTATTCAATTTTCATTCCTATTACTTAGACATTTTTACCTGGATTTTCTTTAATTAGTTTCATTGTTTTGGTGTTTCAGTATAAAATTGCAATAATAATGCATTTAAAGTGATAAAATAGGAGAACAAAATTAAATACAACAGAAAAATAGTAGACAGTGAGAAATACTATGACAAATAACCAAATACTTTTTGCCATGCACACATATTGCATAAGTGAAAAATGACTCAGATTACTCTTAATGTGGATCAAATCATAAATTGCCACCGTAAGCAGCATCACTTCTAATATTTGTCCAAATCATCATACTGATTTCTCAATTAACTCTAATGAATGTATGCCCTCCTGTGGTACACAGTTGAGGAACACCAGATGAATATTAACTATGATGTTGATTAGAAAGTAGTAACAGCAGAAGCAGGGCTTGTCAGTTTGTCAGCACACTAGTATAACAACCTTTCCTATGTCAAAGCAGATCAAACAATGAAATTTAGCAAGAAGTTCTGTACAGATACCCAAACTGTCAACCATGTGTGCTGTGAGCTAATGAAAAACATGTATGCTGATCTTGATATGCTTGGATGAAGAATTGCCAAGAAAAACCAATGTTGCAATTACTCTTCTGTTTATAACAAATCAATTATTGGTAAATAGATAACAAAATGTGGACTGAAAAACTAAGGTAATGAGATAAATGTACTGAGGAATTATTCTAGACTGTAGTTTGAATACAACTATATATTTTTCCGGAACTGAAAAGCTATGTTTTCTTAATAGGATAACTATAAAAATATTTGAAGAGATTTACAAGTATTTTAGGCTTCAATCAGTATACTGCTGGAATGCTTTGATAGCTAGATTTTGTTTGTTTTGTTTTGTTTTGTTTTGTTTTTGCGGTACGCGGGCCTCCCACTGCCGTGGCCTCTCCCGCTGCGGAGCACAGGCCCCGGACGCGCAGGCCCAGCGGCCATGGCTCACGGGCTCAGCCGCTCCGCAGCATGTGGGATCCTCCCGGACTGGGGCACGAACCCGCGTCCCCTGCATCAGCAGGCGGACCCCCAACCACTGCGCCACCAGGGAAGCCCTTTGTTTGTTTTTAATCAAAGGAAATAACGTACATAGTTGGATCTTCGATTATGAATGCCAGAAGCATTTTGCCACATAGCAGAATATGTTGAAGAGACATTATGTTAATCTATCAAGGAAGCCTTAACAGACATATAGTACACATATATAATGCAAGCAGTAGTCATATTCTAGAGTTTTTATGGAATTTGCATGGTATTTTTTTCTCCTGCTAAAATGAAATAAGATGAGGCTACCTGTGGTATCAGCTTTGTATTGGAATAGTTAAGTCTTCCATAATTTGTGTATAATATGAAACTAAACATTGAAAACCAGCATGTAGCTTTTATTTAATTTTTGACAAATACATTACTTTACAATGAGTTTGTGTTGCATTTAATTATCTATGGGTATAGTGTTCCTAACCTCTTAAAAAATAAATTCTAAGTAACACTTAAAGGATTTTTATTTTAAGACCCCATCAATTATTTTTACTCTATTATAAAAATTTTTCAAAGTCTATATAATTTTAACTATTCTATTAAATCATCATACTTCTTAAAGATCACAGTCCCTTAATTCTTCTCTAACATACAGTTATAACTATCTCAGCTTGCTGCTTTGTTGAACCTCTGGAACTAGATGTCATCTGTCTCCTAGGTTCAATCTTGTTTCCAATATCAGGTTTACTTCCCTGTAAGCCTAGTAAAGGTCATTTGGACTGTAAGATGTTGCATCCTAGAAACTTTATTCTGTTGTCATACTTGATAATTTATTTGAGAATAGGATTCAAAGGTGAAAATAATTTTTTAGATTTACATGTTATTCAGAGAGCCCTCTCTATGTGAATATATGTTTCCTCTGGCTATAAGAAACGTGCATATTATCCATTTAAAATTTTTCTTTGCTCGATTTTCTCTATTCTCTTTTTGAGATAGGTGCTCTATCTTTTAATTTTCTTAAATAGTTTCTGGGCTTTTTTGTCTATTCTGTGAGATTATTTTTGGATTTTATATCAGTCTTTGATTTTTTAATGTAAGCAACAATTAGTAATATCTAAATTTATTTATTTTATTTCAAGTTAATTTTTATAAAATTTGGGGGGTTTTTGGTGGTTGCAATATTTTCTTTAAGATGTCAGATAATTTATTTTAAATTGTCTTCTGTTGCCAAAATATCTCTTTCCTTGATGTTTTTCTTCTTTCTTTTTTTTTTTTTTCTTTCTTTTTTTAAAACCACATTCCTTATCTTTTATGTTGCAGGTTTCCTCAGATTTCTGGTGATCTTTCTCTATTTTCCTATAAAAATAAAATGATACCATAAAAAGTTTAGAGTTCTGTGTGTGTATGGGGACTCTTGACCAAAGGACTTGGCTTCTTTAAACTGTGAGGACTGAAGGTCTGACCTTTAAACTGTGGGATTCCTGCATGCTTCTATGCAGATTCCTTTCCTCTAGACCACCAGTGGTATCACTTTCAGTCTTAGGTTTCATAGAGCAAATCATTCCAATATTTTGATAGTAACCCTCAAACTTTGAGTCTAGGGCAAGGTTCAGCACACTGTGAAACAGGCAAAATCTGGCCAAACACCTGTTTTTGTCTGTTATTGCTTTCATGCTACCATGGCAAAGTTAAGTAGTTGCGGACTGTGTGTATGGCTCACAAAGCCTAAAATATTTATTATTTCGCCTTTTATTTCTGCTACTCCTTGTCTATAGGAAAAAATGCCTCATTGCTATGTTTTCTATGCTTAGTGTATAAAGGACAAAGATAGTGGGAAGCAATGTTTTACAAATTAGAGATCAAGCTAACTCTCTCTGATCCTATATCTAACTCTCCCTTCTTTGAGTATCCTTGAGTATCCTTATCCTGAGTCAGGTTTTCAGAGAAGATCGATTCCCTTATTGGTTAGAATTCACTTAAGGTAGTAAGTTTTTCTTGTATTCTACAAGTTCAAAGTTCATCAGCTATGACACAAACCACTGGAAGCATAGCGTGCATTAGGGCCCCTCTATATTGTCTCGCTGGCTTGGGAGACAAGTAGAACTCATGGGAAAATGCTGATGTTCATGCTGCTTATTGTGCAAAGAGTAATAAAAAGCCGTTTGCCCAGGTCTTGTGTCTTCTGCAAGCATCCCTAAAACAATAACAGGTTAACATTAGCTTTTAAGTAGAGTAAAATCTCTGACCTTAACAGTTGTGGTGATGAGAATAGGATGCTGACAGAGAGAGGGCTTTATGGATGAGAAAATACAAAGAATCCCACAGGGCAGATGAGGGGAAAATGAGAAGACTCTCTATGATCCAGTAGTGAATACTTTTACTCGCGTAGTGTGGAAAGTGGGTAGGATAAGTAACCACTTTCCTACCTCATAATGAGACTGAACAAGCAAGAGGTAGAATTGAATCAAGCTGTCAGAATAGTGCTTTGGTTGTTTTTCAGTCTCCTCTGTGTAGGAGGAGGAAGATATATTATCATAACAGTGGGTCAGAAAGCCCCACATTCCCATCTGAAAGGCAATATAGCTGTGGCTTCTGAGTAAAGACGTTCCTAATGACAAATGGTGTCAGCAACAAAAACTTTGGTATATGGTATATAACTTTGTGTGGACCAGAAACATTGGAAATTCATTTAGTTGGCTGGAAACCAAAAGTAAATTCATAGCCTTGCTTACTGGTGTGGAACTAATTAATCTCTTCTTTCACGTATCTGCTTGTTTTTGTTTATTTTCAGATTCTACATTAAATGTGAACTCCATGAGGTCAAGGATTTGTGTCTGTTATGTTCACTGCTGTATTTCCAGGACCTAAAATACTATCAGGAACAAAGTAAAAGATCTATATATATTTGATGAACAAATCAAAATAGTATGCTGCATAAAAACAACTGTTAAGACAATATGGCAGACTTAGCCAACATGAAAACTACTCACCTCCTCTTTCCCCACCCTTGCTATCAGTTATATATTTTCCAAAAAATAAGCTAGTTTAAAATGCATTGCCAAGGAAGCAAAATCATTAATACCAAAGAAAAAAAGGAAAGAATATAAAAATTCAGAGCAGTGAATTGGAACTAGAGATAAAATAGCTCAGGGGATTATTATAAACAAATGAAAGTGTAAACATCTGGGTCCTGTGTTTAAAGTCCACGGGAGGAGGGAACTTTATCATGGAGGTTCTATGTATTTAGGTAGTTGGAAGTAAGTCTACTACTACACAAAGCAAACAGTCATAAAATCTCTTAAAACATGGACTATTTGACTTAGAGGTACAGTAAAAAGGGGTCACCTACAAAAATTGGAATCCTGGTCTTTCATTGTACATAGAAATGAGTTAGAGGTTCACACTAACTGTTTGGTGTTTGGATGCTACTCTGAAAAAGCATCATAAACGCTGGTTTAGAACCAGTGAAATCCACTGGATCCAGGCAGAGGCAAATGTACTGTTGCCTGTGGAAGTATACCCAAAATGTAGAGTCCTCTAAGTTAAAGGAAGCGTCCCTCAACTGAAAAGTAGCTTGCTGTAAAGAAGTACATGAGGAAATAAGTTCTCCTAGAAGAAATACATAATGTATTCTCTGAAGGAATATTTAAAATAAATTGGATTAAAAGTTCAAAAATAAAGTAGTAAAGAAAGAACAATATGAAAGAAGGCCACATATATTTAGTAAAGAATTCTGAGAATAAAAGGTATATACAATTTATTGTACAGCTGGTGGCTGAGCAGCACTGCCAAAGAGAGAATTAATATATAGGAATTTAAGTGTGAAGATTTATCCCTTAATGGAGGGCATGGAATAAAAGGAATGAAGGTAGGACAACAAGAAGGCAGGAAGGAAAGAAGAAAGAAAAAGGAAAGAAACATAGTTTAAGAGCCATGAAGTATAAAAAAACAAGATCCAGCATTTATCTAATAGAAATTGCAAGAAGAAAAAATAGTAGATTAAGGGAAGGTAGTGAGGCCGAGTTCAATATTCAGAGAATTAATATTTATAAAAATGACAAAATTGAAGAAGGTATGACTCTTCAGATAGAAAGAACTTATACAGTCTTGAACAGCATAGATAGAAATATTTCTATACTTACATTGTAGTGCAAATGCAGAACATAAAAGCAAATAGAAAATGTAGACAGTTGTGAGGGGAAAATATATTGTTTACAAAGATATGATACAATTACAGTAAGCTTCCCATCAGTCACAATATGTGACAGATGAAATCAGTCAATTTAACCTTCCGTACCCAGATAAACTCAAATTATTTAAGATTGAAAGTGCTATATGTATGCATATGGCTGATTCACTTTGTTGTACAACAGAAACTAACATAGCATTGTGAAGCAATTATACTCCAATAAAGATGTATAAAAAATATAGTGAAATAAAATGTATTCTGACATCTAAATACTAAAAATATAACCTGAAAGAAGTATGAAATGACGAATTTGAAAACAAAATGTGGACACTGGCAGGAAGGAGTTGATTAAAGATATTAGTGAAAACTGTCATTAAATCTAAATGCATATTGACTCTAAACAATATTATTAATAATTAGGACTAATGAAAGTTTATTTTAAAAAAGAAGATTAGACTCAAATTGCAGATCACAGTAACAGAAAATTGGTGGGGATCAGGAAGAAAATGGGTTCAGGTGGACTTAATCAGCTGAGGAGGATGATAGGGGTATTAATTATGGGCTTTGGTAATCTAAGTCTTCAAGTAAAAATTAAGAGAGAATTACTAAATCATAAAAATAAGGGGTAAAACTCCCAGAGCAGAGGAAATAAAAAAAAGATAAATCCTAAAGAAGTAAGGAAAGAAGATTTAAAAAACAAATAAATAGTATGATATCAATACATAGAAAACAAAATTATGTAATTATGTAAATAAGTCCAAATATATCTATAATCATAATATATGCAAACTGAATGAGTAAATAAGTTATGTAAATAAGTTTAAATATATCTGTAATTATAATATATGCAAACTGAATGAGTTATATTAAAAGATAACTATAACTTTGTATAAATGAAAATTTTAAAAAAGAAGAGCAGCAACAAACATAAGTCAAGTTATATGCTATTTACATGAGGCACTAAATGACACAAAAAGGTTGAAGAGAGGTAAATCAGGGAAATATAACTAAAATGTAGCTTAGATACTAGTATTTCTATCAACTAAATTTGAATATAGAACAAAAACTTGTATAAAGGTAATATTATTCACTGAATAATAAAAATGTGGCTACCCTATTAAAATGTGCACCAATTCTGAATTTGTAACCCCCTAATAATTTAGCAAGATATAGTTAATAACTAACTTAAAGGAAAATCTAACGTATTTCATAAGGCTACTGTGACATACAAACTACAATATGAAGATGTCTTTATTGGAAAATAAAATTATAGACCAATCCAATAAGTGCAAAAATCCCAAATAAATTATTAGCAGTTGGAATAATAAGTATCACAAATAAGTACAGCTTGACCAATGAATTAAAATAAGGATTATCATAGTAACTTTATCAATGCAATTCCTTACCTTAACAAATAATATAAGAAAAGAAAAAACATTACATATATCCCTCAATACATGCAGACAAAATGTATTGAATTAGATTCACACCTTAGCTCAAGAAATGGACAATGAAATGTATTGAAATGTTATAGCTAACCCTGATTAAACTTGTATAATTGAGAATTTCATTTAATTTTACAAACGTATCTAAGAACACATGCTTTGCTCATTATAGGATGATGATTGGTTTTTTGTTTTTGTTTTTGTTTTTTTTTGAGGTACGCGGGCCTCTCACTGTTCCAGCCTCTCCCATTGCGGAGCACCGGCTCCGGGCGCGCAGGCTCAGCGGCCATGGCTCACGGGCCCAGCCGCTCCGCGGCATGTGGGACCTTCCCGGACCGGGGCACGAACCCGTGTCCCCTGCATTGGCAGGCGGACTCTCAACCACTGCGCCACCAGGGAAGCCCTGATGATTGGTTTTAAGATAGCATCTTTATTGGTTTCATTCAACCGAGTACACAAAAAAGTGCTCATTTATGGTATTTTGGAATATGATTTTATGATAAAGAGAATGGCATGTTCCGTAAAGTTTAACAATTTTTTTTTGGTTTGTTTGTGTGCTTGTTTTTCTGTAAATAGAACGTTACAGATATGTTTAGCCAGAGTAAGAGCATTTGATTCTACATAGCCCCCTTTTATCCATGGGGTATATTTTCCAAGAGCCCCAGGGGATGCCTGAAATCTCGAATAGTACCAGATGCTATATATACTATGTTTCTTCTGTACGTACAACCTATAATAAAGTTTAATTAGGCACAGTAAGAGAATATCTGAATTGCCAGCATCACTGTTCTTGTACTTTGAGGCCATTATTAAGTAAAATAAGGGTCACATGAACACAAGCACTGTGATACTGAGACAGTTGATTGTCTGATAACCGAGATGGCTACTAGGTGAATAATAGGCAGGTAATGTATACAGTGGGGATATGCTGGACAAAGGGTTGATTCACTTCCCAGTTGGGACATATTTCATCAAGCTACTCAGAACAGTGCACAATTTTTAAACTTATGGATTGTTTATTTCCAGAATTTTCCATATAATATTTTCAGCATGGTTGACCACAGGTAACTGAAATCGTGTTTTTTAAAAATTACTCTTAAGTGGAAATATTTTCTATGAGTAATCAACCATTTTTTAATTGAAATTTTATATAACATTACTTTAAAATGTGGGCAAGATACATACCTCTATCTCAGATATATATATATATATATATATATATATCTCCCTAGGCTACATGACTTTATTGGCTAATGTTATGAGTATTTGCTCAGATAATAATATACTTCTTAATTTTTAAGGTGTGATATAAAGATATTTCATTCTTAATGTAATATTTGTTTTATTATAGTGGAATTGTCAATCAAACTCTAATGAATTATCAATTCCAGTGTCAGTCAAGATCTATCTTAGGTCAAGCTGCCATAACAAAAATAAAATAGACTGGGTGGCTTAAGCAACTGAAATTTATTTCTCACAGTTCTGGAAGCTGGGAACTTCAGAGTCAAGGTGCTAGCATGGTCAGTTTCTTGTGATAATTAATTAATAAATCAAACTCTAACGGTTATATTTTAAAACTATAGCTACAATTGCTTTACTCTTTTAGTGCATGGTACCATTATGCATTCAATTGCCGGTCAGAAAAATTGAGTCATTATTGAATCTTACTCTTCCTCCACCCATATATTGGCAGTGAACCAAGCCATATTGCTTCCATCTACTCCTTTCCATCCCCACTGCTACTGCTTACTGGATCATTGAAATAAGATCTGAATTGGTCTTTCCTCTTTTGCTCTTAATGCCATCCCTTCTTTTGCATAGTTGTCAGAATAATAATTCTCAAATCGTATCAGATCATGTCAGCCATCAGGTTTAAAATACTTTTGTAACTTCTCTTACATAACATTATAAAATTGAAAAATCAAAATTCTTTAGAATGACAAATATAATTTATGCCCACTTTCAGACTTTTTTTCCTCTTCTTATATGTAACATGACCCTACCTTTTTATATGCTTTTCTCTATATGTAATATTATTTACTCCATCCCCTACTGTGAAAATTATATTTGTTCTTCTTCTTTTCTTAAATATCATTTTTTACCATGATACTTTCACTAAGCAGTTTAATTCATAATCTACTTTCTCTTTAGGGCCAGTCAGTGATATATGTTTAAATGTATTTTTTTTTCTATTAGGATCAGTTTAGTTTGTCTAACAAAATGCACTTGAGTTGTTGATTACCAAAACAGAATGATGCTACTCATTTAAATATCAAAACAAATAACTTTGTCATACTTATTTGTCAAGTTTAAAATATTGTCAAAAACATCTGTCAGATATTGCTATTGGTACTAAATGTAGCATAGAAATTATATTTCCTCTAGGATTCTAAAAACATCCAATCATTTTTCTTATATCCTGATTATTTGATATATTATTATATTCTTAAAATGTTTGGTAAATCGTATCTTAAAGTAATTTTTAAAAACTGCATTTAAGAAATATTTTGGAGTTTATGACATAAACCTAATTTACAGTTTAAAATCTCTTAAAATGAGGTATTTTAGATACTAAATTTATTTCAACTAGATTTTCAAACAGTACAGCTTTTCTTTATGTCTTTTCTGCCTGATGTTACAATAAGATCAAAACTACTCAGTTAATTGTAGAATGGATAAAGAAATTTCTCTTAAATAGTCCAAGATTTTGATGATTGTAATGAACATGAATTTTCAGGTTTATTCTCTTATTCATTTATTCAGGATCATTTTTTATCATCTACCTTGTGCTGGGAACTGAGTGAGTTGCTAATGATACAAGGATTAATATGTTCTCTAAAATCAAATAAACATACATGTGAAAGAGTAACAATGTGGGGTGGGAGGTTGTATGATGATGGTATAAATAAGACAGTATTCAAATCTGCCCATATAAGTTACCAAGAAATGTATACATAACATGATATGTAGAGTGGACCTTGACTGTATTAATGTATTGTATATGTAAAGGAAAGATTAAAGTTTTCTAAGTAGAAAGACACACACCCACCACACTTAAATATGACTTCCAGTTTTGCCTATGATGAAGTAGCTTACATTGGGTTAACCCTTCTTCTGAAGCAATTATAAGTGTTGGACAGAATTTTAACAAAATATTGTTGAAAGACATTGAAAGAGCATCAATTTAAAGCAGTCTTGAGGGATTACAATACTTGAAAAAGGGAAACATCAGTAAAGACCACACTCATTTTGGAGTTTTTGCTGAGGGCAATTTTTTACAGTTCCAAGTTAACTGAAAGAGACCAGGGATGCAATGTTTTTAGACTGAGGGTGCCCAGGTCAGAGTTTGGGCTGAAAAGTGGTAAGAACTCAGAAAAGTGAGTCACACAATTTCCAAAATATTTTCCCTCAACTTTTTGGCCAACTCCTAAGCTGCCCGTGCATGGGGGAGGCACCAAGAAACAGCAGAAAATAGTAGCTGGGAGGCTGAATACCATATTTGAAAAAAACATTTAACGGTTAGATTTTCAAATTTTGTAAGAATTTCTGAACATGCCTATTAATTGCTAAAAGGAAGCCTTATCTGATTTTAAATTAAATGAGTAAATTATAGCAAATAATTTCAAAAGCAATATTATAATCCTGTTTAAACTTACAAAAAACATTTAATTTAATATGGGATCCATAAAAATCTTCATGCTTGGTATGAAGCAAGATGAAATCTCTAAAAGAAAGAATGTCTTGAGCCTTGAGAGTTCTCAAGAGTTCTCATTAGTCATCCCTAATCTTTCTCTGCTAAATTAAAAGATGTATGAGGGAGAATGCAGGCTTTGCTCCTTGGGATTGTAACAATATTGATCTCAAGGAGGATAACCTGTGCTCAGTGAAGGAAAGGTTATGGAGAAAATATAAAGTGGAGGCCTAATTTGTTTATACAAGAAAGAATATTCCAATGGCATTAAAAGGGCAGAAAGATATTATGGTGAAGAAGATGTGTATGATAATTAGGACAAGGAGATAACATTCTGAGACTGTTGCCTATATTTGGGCAAAGATGAAAGGCACAGACAGAATGAACTGTCACTCTCTACATCCTTGTTCTGTGCTAGAATGCCAGAAGGATGCCAAGCAGGGCCAGGGCTAGGTTTCCACAGTTTATAATTTTCTAGGGACTTCCTCTATCAATTTTGTGCTTCCTATTTTCCTATTCTGGTATTTTTCATTACATATAGAATGAGGTTATATCAACAAATCAGTTCCAAATGACTATACACTCCTTTACCTATAAATTAGAATATGCATATATATATATACACACATTTGTAATTTAATTCAATTTTGACTTCAGTGACATTGCTTGTTTTATTTTGGATGCCACATAGCCCCAGATCATTCAAATAAATATGTACATCTCAGCTGTCAGGGAACAAATGATGGGCATCAGCCATCAATGTTCATTAAGTTGAAGCTTTGGCATGCCTTGTATTACATAAAGCCAAATTTAATAAATGTCATGTAGCCTGCCAGATGTTTCATTGTAAAATATGATAGATTTTACCAGAATAATGTTTCATAAGCAAGGTCAGTTGTATTCAATTAAATTGTCTTCGTATGTTCTTAATATCAATTTATGAGAATGACACATTGATAATTTTGAAACTATAATTTCATTTTTCTATATGTAATTTTCAATTTCCAATTGATCAAAGACAATTTTAGTAGTAAAATGGAGGTTTAGTCTAAGCAATCTAAGAAATAAGTGTGCTTTAGTATTAGTTAGTTTTTAAAGAAAGTTACCCTAGAATACAGGAATACTTTTCTTCTCTCACCACTTTATATTGTTAGTTCCTATGTTACCTGCTCCTTCTAAACATACAAACAAAAAAGAAAGAAAATACCATTTTTATCTGCTTTAAGTAGCTTTGTTAAGAGCTCAGACAAAAATTGATCATTGATTTGATTCTTTTTTTTCCAAAAATCTACTTGTTAACTGTATAAATAACCACTATCAAATTAGGTCTTAAACAGTTATGTAGGAATGCAAGATAGGTTTAAAAAGTGTCATAGTTTTATATATACATATATGTTATACACACATATTCTACATACTTAATATAAAGTATTTCACAGAGGCATACTCAACTAACTATTTGTTGACTGAAAGAGTGAGTGAATGGGACAGGTATTTTGACTCTATCAATATATTAACTGGTTATTTAGAAACTGAAACTAAAAATTACAAGAAATAATGAAAAATATATGTGAGGAGGGTAAAATTATTAAGAAAGGAAAATCATTTTCCTAAAAAAGAGAAAGAGCTACAATATGTTGATTTATGAAACAAGATTCCATTCAAGAATCACTTGAAGTTAGGTCCTTTTGCACTCAATTTTTCATCATTTATTTTGTTGGAAATAATTTGTGAACTAGTCAACAAAAAAATCAGGAAAACAAACAAAAACAACAATAGCAACAAAAAAAGCAACAGTTTAGTGCTTAAATTCACAAGATTCTGGAATCAGATGGTATGACATTCCTGGCTTGTCTGCTTAGTATCTTTCTGATATTAGGCAAGTTACTTAATGCCTCTGTTCCTCAGTTCACTTATCTGATAGTGTTAATAATAACTCTATTGGGAGGAATAAATAAGTTAACATGCATAAAGTGCTATGAGCAACACTTGGAGAACTGATGTCAGTATGTATAAATTATTGTTAAGACTCAGCATTACCAATTTTTTAAAAGTCTCTTGTATCTTCTTGGATTTGAATTAGTTTCAAGAATCATCACCATTGTTAGGCTTAGGAGGTTATGAAACAATAAGATGTTAAGCAGGTTAAACAGGAGTTGGTCATTATATTGTCACCTTTTAATCACTTATTCTCTGACTTCACACTTTTATAAATCAACCATGCTCTCCTAATTATCAAAATCCAGATACATATTACTCAACCTTGCTTCAGCGTTTGACTGTGCAGTCTATCTTGAACTGCTTGTATCCATCCAATGACACTTCAGTCTCCAGATTTTCCCCTTCTTTTTCTGATTGATTGGGTTTCCTTCCATCAGTCAACTTTCTCCCCATGTTCATTGAAAGGTCTTCCCAAAGGCTAAATTTTATCTCTACATTTTCTTGTTTCTAGTATACTTTCTTCTCACCTCTTTTGTTAGCATCTCATACTGATACCTCTCAATCTCTAAGATCCAGGCTTAGATGTCAGCTTCCTAATTCACATAATTTTCTGACTATTCTGGAAGTACATATAACTCAATCTGTATAAAACCCAAACTGGCTCTCATCTTTCCTCACTACCTCTTAAAAACATGTCTTTTTTTTGGTCCAGTTCACCTTTGTAAGCCTATCCTGGTCACTATACTCAGAATAAATATTTTTCTAAATTTGTATCTTTTTTATGTCAAGCTTGTTCTGCTATTATGGCAATTACTCAACACTTATTTAAATTCTAACTATTCTTGCTCATGCTCTACTTTTCCTATTAAGATATTTTTAAAGGCATGAGCCATGCCTTATATGAACTTACACATATCAAATATTTAACACAGTGTCTGGAATATAATGAGTATTATTATTTTTTAAATTTTAACATGATCAAATGCAGATAAATAGTCAAGTAGAGAAAGATTTTTAAGACTCATCGTTTAAACCTTCACAAAATAAATATTTATGTGTTATTGTATGTAACAGAAAATTCACTAATGAAATGTTTAGGTCCTACTTGTGCATAAAATAGCAAAGCAATAAGTCCATGAGGTAATGTCCTGAATAAAGTGTAAGCCAAGGGGAGTTGCCAGTTGTAGTAATCACCATTTCCTTTCCAATAAGTTGAGTCTCTAAGTGGCCAGACAATAATTAAACTAATAATATAGCTCATTAGTCAGTCATGAAAGGCTTTGTTGTTGCTGTAATATGACAGTTGTGCAGATAGATGAACCGAGGCAGTATTGAGTGGTACAGGAAGTAATATAGCACTGAGATTTAACTTCTAGATGTACACTTCTGTACATTATGATTGCATCCAATACTTTCATGTCTTGCATACGTTATTCCTTAGGTTTCCCTGTGCCACTTCAAAATTAGTCTCCAAACACCCACCCTGGCTTTGGACTCACTCTCTAAATTAAAATGACTATTATTACTAAAATATATACATTTGCTTTTGTACACTATGAGTCTAACCCTTAAAATAAAACAAAATTACCAGTAGGTTATATCAGAATTTTAAACTAAAAGCCCAAGAAAAAATGGGTCATTAAAAGTTAATAGGATTTTTCTTACTCTGTAGGAATATAATTCTCTATACTCTTGTCACCTTCATTCTAATCTTGAGATCCAGCTGTTGAATAAATAGACTTGAGATTATCACACAGTATACGTTCATGTGTAAAATAGAATTCCTCTTAAAGTTCATTGCTTCAATTGAAATACGCTTTGTAGCATTTCCTGTGAAGAACCCTGCTGTGGTCTGTCATGATACACTGAAAACACACTTTACTCTTTCAACTTACTCTTTAGTGCCTGGGGAATGTGTTATTTTATTTTGTTATTTGTTTTTGATTATGTTTTGCAACATATTGACAGAAATGATACCAATTTTAGCACTACTCAGTGATTACACTAAAGGGCAACATAATATTTTTACACTATTTAAATGTGTAAAACCATAGCACAGGCAAATCAATGTGTTTGTGCTGCTGCAAGGAATATTTATGTTTATAAGAATAATTTTCTGAAGCTTCCCCTCTGTCCTGGCTGATCTCTCTGGGGGTGAGGGGGTTTCCCAGGGTGCAGGAACATTTCCTCTTTCACAACTTCCTCCCAGGGGGGCAGGTCCTGTTCCCGATTCCGTTCTCACTTTCTTTTTTTCTTTATTCTTTTGTCCTACCTGGTTAAATGGAGATTTTCTTGCCCTCCCAAAAGTCTGAGGTCTTCTTCCTGGGTTCAGTAGGTATTCTGTGAGAATCGTTATACATGTAGATCCATTTTTGACGTATTTGCGGGAAGAGTTGAGCTTCATGTCCTGTTACTCTGCCACCATCTTGATCCACTCCTCCAAGAATACTTTTCTATTCTATATTCTTATAGTAAGAATTTCAATGAGAATAATTTTGATTTTAAGAATTTACCCTAGACAAATTTTAATCATAGTATGGAATAAAGAGACTGTATCCTCATCACAAGGAATAAAGGATTGTTTTAAATTCAGATCAACACATAAGTTCATATTTTTTCCCTGATTCCTCTTCTACTTTCCCCTTAAATTTAGACCTCTATCATTACTTACCTGACTAGTGAGAAACATTTTAAGTGTTTTCACTGACTTCAGTGATTAACACAACTTTTTTCCTCAATGTTACCAGTAAACTATTCTTTTTAAGATATAATACTAAGAATATCATCCTACTGCTGAAAACGTTCATTAGTTTTTCAATATCCATGGTCACAATTTACCCATATATTAAACTTGTACCAGTGATGGGTTATTGTAACAAAATATTCAGAAGAAAGAAGACTTGCCAAAAGAACAATTCAAAAGATTCTTTGAGAGAGAAGTGAGGTTTTTTTTTTCATAAAATTTACCTCCTGAGGAAACAAGTAGGAGAGCTGTACAAAATATTCTTAAAAATCTCTAACATTTCATAGGCAATATTTGAAGAGAATAGGGCTTACAATACACCCAAGCTGAGAAAAGATATCATATCCACTACAAAGATTCTAGGATCCTTACAAATTTTAAGAGAGATAAATACAAGAACAAGTACATTTAGCATATAATAACACTGTTAACAACCAGAGTAACAAGAATCATATTACAGTTTAACTTCAGAGGAATTACAGTAAGAATGTTCCCTCTTTAAAAAAAGCAATGGGAGCCAAAAGACAATGAAATGATATAAAGTTGGCCCAAATGTGAAAGATAAAATAATAAAACTTTTAGGGAAAAAATTGAATATAGCTTCATGATTTGGGATAAACAATGATACTTTAATCAGAAATAAGAATTTAAAATGATAAAGATAAAATATAAAATGGGATATATTGAAATTAAGAAATGCTACTCAAAGGACTAAAGATTCAAGTCTAAAATATAAAATTCCTAAAATTAGTAATAAAAAGACACAAAATCCAATGGAAGAGTAAGTGCCTCAAAAAAATGGATATCTAAATGGTTTAAAATTTTTGAAAGAAAATGCTAAATTTTTAATAGTCATCAGAAATATTGAGTAAAACTAAATTTAATATTATAAACCTAACATAAAGGTTAAAAATGAAGAAAAGGCTGGTAAGGATTTTGAACAATTTGGATTTTTATACATTGCTGGTAGGAATATAAATTGGTAAAACATAAAGGAAAATCATTTATGTTTGCTAAAGCTGCCTGTAGTACCACCCTTAGACCTGTGCAAGCAGTACCCCTGCTATGGTCCCTGCATCTCAGGAGTCACCACACTTTAGAGTACGTACTTTATATTTCCAAGTATGCCTTCTGTTCTTGGGACTTGCCGTGATTCAGCGTTGCCGTCTGCCTCAGCAGCTGCAGTGAGGACCCAATCACTTGCTGGTTAAAAATATAATAGAACACAGACAGACAATGGCAAAAGGTGACAGTGCAATTGTTAAAACTTTCACCAGTGATGAACTGGGATAGTATAGTGTACTGGTTAAAGGAAATGCATTGGCAAGTACAAGATTTTAGACTTCTGAGAGGTCCAGAAGAAATAGTAATTATAGATAAAGGAATATGAGGACTGTTTTTGAAAGACAAGAATCACTGAAGGTGACTAATTACCTAAGTAAATTAAGGTGTGAAAACCAATATATAAAGACACTCATCTCCTTTAGACAGAGAACAGAAAGAGCTGAGGATAAGACCTGCAGCATATTATAATAATAGCAGTGCTCTGTTGAAGGTTGAGTTATCATTCCCAGCAAGTCTGCTATGCCAAGTATGCCATTTCTGATTGGGAAGGAATAAGACCCTAAGACTTGGCATGTGGATATCTGGGAATTATACACTCAAATACCTTGAATCCCATATTTTTCCTCAATCCTATGAATCCTCTGAAGTGACCCACTTCTAAAGACTTGTGCTTTCTTCCTTGCTTGAAATTGATTCAGATATCTGTCTTGCAAGAGAACATTGCCTGCTCAGAATCTAAGTCCTATTCCCCTACTGGCCACTAGATCAATAAGTATTTTTAAGTTATAACACAACCCAGCCAGACAATTTCTGGAACTGCTAAGAGAAGAGATTATAGGTCAAAGGAGCTGAGTTGGAACTATATTTATTTCCAAGAAAAAATGTTATATATACAGTTGAACCTTTAACAACATGGGTTTGAACTAGGCAGTTTCACTTATACATGGAGTTTTTTTTTCTTCAGTAAATAGATGCTATAGTACTAATTGCACAATCCTTGGTTGAATCAGCTGATATAGAACTGTGGATATGGAGAGTATTTATATATAACTGTAAACTTGTATTTTCAACTGTGCAGAGGGTCAGCACCCCAACCCCCATGCTGTTCAAGGTTCAAATGTATATATAAATATTTTTTCTTAGAAGTGAATATATATATATATATACATATGTGTGTGTATAGCAAATATATATATTTATCAGGATCTTTGAGTGTGCAGGAAAAATATGTGTGTGGGGGGGGAGAGGTGAAACGCAATTGTGTTTAATCACATATTGCATCACTCCCTTGTAAACAGTTTTGATATGAAATGGGCAAGTACAGGAGTTCCAAAGTCTTGGAAGGGATTGTGACCACAGACTCAGATCCCTTTGAGGGGAAGGTCTGGTTACCCCACCAACGATAAGAGGAATCTCAAGTGGTGGCGAAAGATGAAGATGATAAATATCACTTGCAGCTCCAAGATCCCAGGCCCCCCTGCCGCCCCGACTTGAGAACAGAAGTACACATTCTCTCAGCTGCAGAGATTGGTAGGTAGCCGATTGCTCATAATCTTGTTCCTTTCTGTGAAAGCCTTCTGCCAATGGTGCTGCCTCACCCAAAACCATTTTTCCCCCCTGGGAGCATCTTTCTTTTAAAGTCTGATAGATGCAGGGACACAAAGGCATAACCTACCCCAATTTGTGACACTTCCAAAGGGCCATCCCTGCTTTGGAGCCCTTGGTGAGAACTTAGGCTTCTGTCACAGAAGTGTTAAAGTGCAGTTTCTCCCTCTGCCTAACCCTGCATTACTCACTTCTCTATGGTCTGGTTCCTGAGAACTGTCTCCAGTAAACTACGTGCATGAAAATCGAGACTAGACTTTCTCTTACAATTTTTTAAATACTTTTAAATAAGTATGCTTTATTTATGTTTATAAGACAAGTGGCTAGTGTGATGTTGAGTATATAGTGAGCACACAGAATATTTTTTAATGACTACATTGATAAGAAAATACCTCTTTAAAAATAGATTTATGGGGCTTCCCTGGTGGCGCAGTGGTTGAGAGTCCGCCTGCCGATGCAGGGGACACGGGTTCGTCTGAGCCTGCGCGTCCGGAGCCTGTGCTCCGCAACGGGAGAGGCCCGTGTACCGCAAAAAAAAAAAAAAAAAAAGGCAACAAGGAATACATTGTGTCCTTATAATAGCTTTCACTCTTCTCTTACAACAGTATCTTAGCTTATTCCTATGGGGCATGCTATTAATGTTACTCTCCCTTAAGCTAATGTTATACTTAAGGGTGAAACACTGAGTACTTTCACCCTGAGATCGGTAAGGTAATTTTATATTTGTTATCTGAAAATAATATTCTAAGAGTTTAATGAATTGACACCAACTGTAAAATAATTGTCCTTTGAAATATTAATCTTGATAGTCTAGTTTATTATTATTGCTATTTTTTGCTGTGCTTTTGGTTTTATATCTAAGAAAGCATTGTTTAATCCAAAGCCACAAATATTTATTCCTATGCTATCTTCTAAGAGTTCAGAGTTTTAGCTCTTAAATATAGATCTACAACTCATTTGGAATTACTTTAATATGGTGTCAGGTATGAGTCTAACTTTATTCTTTAAAATATGGATACCTACTTGTCCTAGTATTAGTTGCTAAAAAGAATATTCTATTCTCATTGAATTGTGTTTGTTTTTTTTACTTCCTTGTTGGTAATCAATGTATGGGTTTATATCTGAACTCTCAATTTTATGGTATTGATTAATATTTCTATCCTTATGCCAGTCCCACTTTGTCTTGATTACTGTAGCTTTGCATTGTTTTTTTTAATAAATTTATTTATTTATTTATTTATTTAGGCTGCATTGGGTCTTTGTTGCTGCACATGGGCTTTCTCTGGTTGTGGCGAGTGGGGGCTACTCTTCATTGTGGTGCACCGGCTTCTCGTTGCGGTGGCTTCTCTTGTTGTGGAGCACGGGCTTTAGGCACACGGGCTTCAGTAGTTGCAGCACGTGGGCTCAGTAGTTGGGGCTCTTGGGCCCGAGAGTGCAGGCTCAGTAGTTGTGGCGCACGGGCTTAGTTGCTCCCCAGCATGTGGGATCTTCCCGGACCAGGGCTTGAACCCATGTCCTCTGTGTTGGCAGGCGGATTCTTAGCCACTGTGCCACCAGGGAAGCCCCTTTGCATTGTTTTGAGTTTGGGGAGTGTGACTCTTCCAAGTTTGTTTTCCTTTTTGAGACTATTTTGGTTATTCTGTTTCTTGGATACCATATGAACTTTAGAATCATCTTTCCAATTTCTGCAAAAAAGTAGATTTTAATATGGATTGTGTTGCATCTATAAATTGGTTTGATGAGTTTTGCCAATTTAGAAATATTAAGACTACATTCATAAACATGAGATATATTTTCATCTTTTTTTCAGATCTTAATTTCTTTAAACAATATTCTGTATTTTTCAGTATGTGTCTTATACTTCTTTTGTTAAATTTATTCCTAAGTATTATATTCTTTTTGATTCTGTTGTAAATGGAATTTTCTTGATTTTAATTTCAGAAAGTTTATTGCTAGTGTATAGAGATACAATTGATGTTTATGTACTGATCTTTTTGTCATGGAACATTGCTGAATTCATTTATTACTTCTGATAGATTTTTCTTTGATTGCTTAGAATTTTCTATATACAAAATCAATACATCCATAAATAGAGCCTATTTTACTTCTTCCTTTCCATCTGCATACCTTGAATTTCTTTTTCTTGCTTAATTTCCCTATCTGGAATCTCCAGTACGATTTTAAATAGAACTGGCAAGAGTGTACATCTTTGTCTTATTTCTGATCTTGGCAGTTAAACATTCAGTCTTCCACTATTAAGTATAAATGCCAGCTGTAGTTTTTT
>NC_041215.1:90588364-90593970 GCF_002837175.3 Physeter macrocephalus | reverse complement strand
GCACGGGCTTTAGGCACACGGGCTTCAGTAGTTGCAGCACGTGGGCTCAGTAGTTGTGGCTCTTGGGCCCGAGAGTGCAGGCTCAGTAGTTGTGGCGCACGGGCTTAGTTGCTCCCCAGCATGTGGGATCTTCCCGGACCAGGGCTTGAACCCATGTCCTCTGTGTTGGCAGGCGGATTCTTAGCCACTGTGCCACCAGGGAAGCCCCTTTGCATTGTTTTGAGTTTGGGGAGTGTGACTCTTCCAAGTTTGTTTTCCTTTTTGAGACTATTTTGGTTATTCTGTTTCTTGGATACCATATGAACTTTAGAATCATCTTTCCAATTTCTGCAAAAAAGTAGATTTTAATATGGATTGTGTTGCATCTATAAATTGGTTTGATGAGTTTTGCCAATTTAGAAATATTAAGACTACATTCATAAACATGAGATATATTTTCATCTTTTTTTCAGATCTTAATTTCTTTAAACAATATTCTGTATTTTTCAGTATGTGTCTTATACTTCTTTTGTTAAATTTATTCCTAAGTATTATATTCTTTTTGATTCTGTTGTAAATGGAATTTTCTTGATTTTAATTTCAGAAAGTTTATTGCTAGTGTATAGAGATACAATTGATGTTTATGTACTGATCTTTTTGTCATGGAACATTGCTGAATTCATTTATTACTTCTGATAGATTTTTCTTTGATTGCTTAGAATTTTCTATATACAAAATCAATACATCCATAAATAGAGCCTATTTTACTTCTTCCTTTCCATCTGCATACCTTGAATTTCTTTTTCTTGCTTAATTTCCCTATCTGGAATCTCCAGTACGATTTTAAATAGAACTGGCAAGAGTGTACATCTTTGTCTTATTTCTGATCTTGGCAGTTAAACATTCAGTCTTCCACTATTAAGTATAAATGCCAGCTGTAGTTTTTTTTAGATGACCCTTAACAGATTGCAGAAGTTTATGTATATTCCTAATGTGTGGAATTTTTTTTTATCAAGTGGTATTGGACTTCATCAAAAAGGTTTTCTGCATCTTTTGAGATAATCATGTTGTCTTTGTCCTTTATGCTATTAATATGTTGTTACACTAGTTGATTATTATATGTTAAACCAAACTTAAGTTCATAGAGGATTATGTTTGCTAATATTTTGTTGAGGATTTTTGTATTTATATTCATAAGGGATCTTGATCTGTAGTTTAAGTTTCTTGTGATGGCCTGTCTTATTTTCATATAAGGGTAACAAACATAATACATATAGAATGAGTTTTCAAGTGTTCTACATTTTTGAAGAGCATTCAGAGAATTAGTGTTAATTCTTTACTTTTTGGTACAATTCACCTGTGAAGCCATCCAGGCCCAAGCTTTTCTTTGTAGGGTGTTTTGATTATTAATCTCTTCACTTATTATAAGCTAACTTAGATTTTCTCTTTCTCTTGACCATTTTTGTAGTTTCTGTCTTTTGAAAACTTTTTCTAATTCCAGTAGTTTATCTAATTTGTTGGCATACAATTGTTCATAATATTTCTTTATATTTTTTTATTTCAGTAAGTTGCTAGTATGCCATGTCTTTCATTCCTGATTTTTAAAAATTAATTTTTATTGCAGTATATATACGTTGATTTTCAGTTCTCTCTTTTTTCTTGATCAGTCCTACTAAAGTTTTGTGTTAATTTTGGCTGATCATTTAAAAACAGGCCTTTTGTTTCTTTGATTTTGTCTGTTGTTTTTCCAATCTCCATTGCATTTATTTCTGCTATAGTCTTTATTATTTTCTCCCTTATGCTTGCATTGTGTTTAATCTGATCTTTTTTTAGTTTCTTAAAGTGGAAAGTTAAGTTACCAATTTGAAATTTTCCACTTTTTAAATGCAAGCATTTATATATATATATATACATATATATGTGTATGTATATATATATATATATAATTTTTCTTCTAAGCACTCTTTTTCCTGCCCATAAGTTTTGGTATACTGAGTTTTCCTTTTCTTCCATCTCAAAGTATTTCCTAATAGCCTTTTTTGATTTCTTCTTTGACCCATTGTTTATTTAGGAGTGTGCTTTTAATTTCCACATATTTGTTACTTTCAAAATGTTCTTCAAATATTGAGTTCTAATTTTATCCCATTGTTATAAGAATATATACTTTGTATGATTTAAATCCTTTAAAATGTGTTGATGTTTGTTTTATGGGCTAAAATAGGGTCATTCCTGGAGAATGTTCCATGTGTACTTGAGAAAAATTTCTATTCTGCTATTATTGAGTGGAGTCTGCTATAGATGTCTGTCTTCTGTCTACCCTGGTGAATGCTTCATGTGCATCTGATTGGAGTTTGTATGTGCTGTTGTTGAATGAAGTGTTTTTTAAGTTTCTGTTAACCTTAACTGATGTATAGTACTGATCTTCTGCTGGATTATTCTGCCCACCATTAAAAGCAAAATATTAAACTATGTAGCTATTATTCTAGAATTGTCTGTTATCTACCTTCAATTCTCTCTGTTTCTGTTCCATGTATTTTGGGATTCTGTTCTTAGGTGCATATATGTTTATAATTCGTATATTTTGGTGATGCTTGATTCTGTTATCATTATAAAATATCCCTCTTTGACTCTAACAATTTCATCTTAAGCTCTTTTTGTCTGATATGAGTATAGTCACCCTTGTTCTCTTTTGTGTACTATTAACATGGCATGTTTTCTTTACCCATTTACTTAGCTTACTTTAGCCTTTATTTTCTGCTTACACAGATTCTCAAAGTCAGCCAGAGGTGAGAATTTAGAGTCTTCTCAGGTTTGCATGGGCAGGTACATATTCCTGTGTTATCTTCTTTTTTTAATTCAATTTTATTTTTTGATACAGTAGGTTCTTATTAGTTATCCATTTTATACATATTAGTGTATACATGTCAAGCCCAATCTCCCAATTCATCACAACACCCCCCTCCCACCACTTCCCCCCGTTGGTGTCCATACATTTGTTCTCTACATCTGTGTCTCTATTTCTGCCCTGCAAACTGGTTCATCTGTACCGTTTTTCTAGGTTCCACATATATGTTTTAATATATGATATTTCTCTTTCTCTTTCTGACTTCACTCTGTATGACAGTCTCTAAATCCATCCATGTCTCTACAAATGACCCAATTTCGTTCCTTTTTATGGCTGAGTAATATTCCATTGGATATATGTACCACTTCTTCTTTATCTATTCATCTGTCGATGGACATTTAGGTTGCTTCCATGACCTGGCTATTGTAAATAGTGCTGCAGTGAACATTGGGGTGCATCTGTCTTTTTGAATTATGGTTTTCTCTGGGTATATGCCCAGTAGTGGGATTGCTGGGTCATATGGTAATTCTGTTTTCAGTTTTATAAGGAACCTTCATACTGTTGTCCATAGTGGCTGTATCAATTTACATACCCACCAACAGTACAAGAGGGTTCCCTTTTCTCCACACCCTCTCCAGCATTTGTAGTTTGAAGATTTTCTGATGATGCTCATGCTAACTGGTGTGAGGTGATACCTCACTGTAGTTTTGATTTGCATTTCTCTAATAATTAGTAATGTTTGGCAGCTTTTCATGTTCTTCTTGGCCATCTGTATATCTTCTTTGGAGAAAGCTGCTTGTAAATTTTGGAGATTAATACTTTGTCAGTTGCTTCATTTGCAAATATTTTCTCCCATTCGGAGGGCTGTCTTTACGTCTTATTTATGGTTTCCTTTGCTGTGCAAAAGCCTTTAAGCTTCATTAGGTCCCATTTGTTTATTTTTGTTTTTATTTCTATTACTCTAGCAGGGGGATCAAAAAAGATCTTGCTGTGATTTATGCCAAAGAGTGTTCTTCCTATATTTTCCTCTAAGAGTTTTATACTGTCTGGTCTTACATTTAGGTCTCTAATCCATTTTGAGTTTACTTTTGTGTATGGTGTCAGGGAGTGTTCTAATTTCATTCTTTCACATGTAGCTGTCCAGTTTTCCCAGCACCACTTACTGAAGAGACTTTCTTTTCTCCATTGTATATCCTTGCCTCCTTTGTCATAGATTAGTTGACCCTAAGTGCATGGGTTTATCTCTGGGCTTTCTGTCCTGTTCCATTGATCTGTATTTCTGTTTTTGTGCCAGTACCATACTGTCTTGATTACTGTAGCTTGGTAGTATAGACTGAGGTCAGGGAGCCTGATTCCTCCAGCTCTGTTTTTTTCCCTCAAGACTGCTTTGGCTATTTCGGGTCTTTTTTGTCTCCTTAAAAATTTTAAGATTTTTTGTTCTAGTTCTGTAAAAAATACCATTGGTAATTTGATAGGGATTGCATTGAATCTGTAGATTGCTTTGGGTATTATAGTCATTTTCACAATATTGATTCTTCCAATCCAAGAACATGGTATATCTCTCCATCTGTTGGTATCATCTTTAATTTCATTCATCGGTGTCTTATAGTTTTCTGCATACAGGTTTTTGTCTCCCTTGGTAGGTTTATTCCTAGGTATTTTATTCTTTTTCTTGCAGTAGTAAATGGGAGTATTTCCTTAATTTCACTTTCAGATGTTTCATCATTAGTGTATAGGAATACAATAGATTTCTGTGCATTAACTTTGTGTCCTGCAACTTTACCAGTTCATTGATTAGTTCTAGTAATTTTCTGGTGGCATCTTTAGGATTCTCTATGTACAGTATCATGTCATCTGTAAACAGTGACCGTTTTACTTCTTCTTTTCCAATTTAGATTCCATTTATTTCTTTTTCTTCTCTGATTGCCATGGCTATGACTTCCAAAACTATGTTAAATAATAGTGGTGACAGTGGACATCCTTGTCTTGTTCCTGATCTTAGAAGAAATGCTTTTAGTTTTTCAGCACTGAGAAGGAAGTTTGCTGTGGGTTTGTCATATATGGCCTTTATTATGTTGAGGTAGGTTCCCTCTATGCCCAGTTTATGGAGAGTTTTTATCATAACTGGGTGTTGAATGTTGTCAGAAGCTTTTTCTGCACCTATTGTGATGATCAAATGGTTTTTATTCCTTAATTTGTTCATGTGCTGTATCACATTGATTGATTTGCATATACTGAAGAATTGTGCATCCCCGGGATAAATTCCACTTGATCAGGGTGTATGATCCTTTTAATGTGTTGTTGGATTCTGATTGCTAGTATTTTGTTGAGGACTTTTGCATTTATATTCATCAGTGATATTGGTCTGTAATTTTCTTTTTTTTTTGTAGTATCTTTGTCTGGTTTTGGTATCAGTGTGATGGTGGCCTCATAAAATGAGTTTGGGAGTGTTCCTTCCTGTGCAATTTTTTGGAAGAGTTTGAGTAGGGTGGCTGTTAACTCTTCTTTAAATGTTTGATAGAATAGAATACACCTGTGAAGCCATCTGGTTATGAACTTTTGTTTGTTGGAAGATTTTTAATCAGTTTCAATTTCATTACTTGTCATTGGTCTGTTCATATTTTCTATTTCTTCCTGGTTCAGGCTTGAAAGGTTATACCTTTCTAAGAATTTGTCCATTTATTCCAGGTTGTCCATTTTATTGTCATAGAGTTGCTTGTAGTAGTCTCTTAGGATGCTTTGTGTTTCTGCAGTGTCTGTTGTAACTTCTCCTTTTTCATTT
>NC_041215.1:90580163-90588289 GCF_002837175.3 Physeter macrocephalus | reverse complement strand
TATTGATTTGAGTCCTCTCCCTCTTTTTCTTGATGAGTCTGGCTAATGGTTTATCAATTTTGTTTATCTTCTCAAAGAACCAGCTTTTAGTTTTATTGATCTTTGCTATTATTTTCTTTGTTTCTATTTCATTTATTTCTGCTCTGATCTTTATGACTTCTTTACTTCTGCTAACTTTGGGTTTTGTTTATTCTTCTTTCTCTATTTCCTTTAAGTGTAAGGTTAGATTGCTTATTTGAGGTTTTTCTTGTTTCTTGATGTAGGCTTCTATTGTTATAAACTTCCCTCTTAGAACTGCTTTTTTCCTGCATCCCATTGGTTTTGGAAAATTGTGTTTTCATTATAATTTGTCTGTAGGTATTTTTTTTATTTCCTCTTTGATTTCTTCAGTGATCTGTTGGTTAGTAACGTATTGTTTAGCCTCCATGTGTTTGTGTTTTTTACTTTGTAATTGATTTCTAATCTCATAGCGTTGTGGTCAGAAAAGATGTTTGATATGACTTCAACTTCCTTAAATTTACTGAGGCTTGATTTGTGACCCAAGATGTGATCTATCCTGGAGAATGTTCTGTGTGCACTAGAGAAGAAAGTGTAATTTGCTGTTTTTGGATGGAACATCCTATAAATATCAATTAAATCTATCTGGTCTATTGTGTCATTTAAAGCTTTTGTTACCTTATTAATTTTCTGTTTGGATGATCTGTCCATTGGTGTTAGTGAGGTGTTAAAGTCCCGCACTATTATTGTGTTACTGTTGATTTCCTCTTTTATAGCTATTAGCAGTTGCCTTATCTATTGAGGTGCTCCTATGTTGGGTGCATATATATTTATAATTGTTATATCTTCCTCTTGGATTAATCCCTTGGATTAATCCCAAGGTAGTGTCCTTCCTTGTCTCTTTTAACATTCTTTATTTAAAGTCTATTGCAACTGATATGAGTATTCCTACTCCAGCTGTCTTTTGATTTCCATTTGCATGGAATATCTTTTTCCATCCCCTCACTTTCAGTCTGTATGTGTCCCTAGGTCTGAAGTGGGTCTCTTGTAGACAGCATATATGTGGGTCTTGTTTTTGTATCCATTTAGTGAGCCTGTGTCTTTTGTTTGGAGCATTTAATCCATTCACATTTAAGGTAAATATCAGTATGCATGTTCCTATTACCATTTTCTTAATTGTTATAGGTTTGTATTTGTAGGTCCTTTTCTTCTCTTGTGTTTCCCACTTAGAGACGTTCCATTAGCATTTGTTGTAGAGCTGGTTTGGTACTGCTGAATTCTCTTAGCTTTTGCATGTGTGTAAAGCTTTTGATTTCTCCATCAAATCTGAATGAGAACCTTGCCAGGTGGAGTAATCTTGGTTGTAGGTTGTTCCCTTTCATCACTTTAAATATATCATGCCACTCCCTTCTGGCTTGTAGAGTTTCTGCTGAGAAATCAGCTGTTTACCTTATGGGAATTCTCTTTTATGTTATTTGTCATTTTTCCCTTGTTGCTTTCAGTAATTTTTCTTTGTCTTTAATTTTTGCCAGTTTGATTACTATGTGCCTCGACATGTTTCTCCTTGGGTTTATGCTCTATGGGACTCTCTGTGCTTCCCGGACTTGGGTGGCTATTTCCTTTCCCACGTTAGGGAAGTTTTTGACTATAATCTCTTCAAATATTTTGTGGGGTTCTTTCTCTCTCTTTTCTCCTTCTAGGACCCCTATAATGCGAATGTTGTTGCATTTAACATTGTCCCAGAGGTTTCTTAGGCTGTCTTAATTTCTTTTCATTCTTTTTTCTTTATTCTGTTCCACAGCAGTGAATTCCACCATTCTGTCTCCCAGGTCACTTATCCGTTCTGCCTCAGTTATTCTGCTATTGATTTCTTCTAGTGTGTTTTCATTTCAGTTATTTTATTCATCTCTGTTTGTTTGTTCTTTAATTCTTCTAGGTGTTTGTTCTTTAATTCTTCTAGGTCTTTGTTAGTTGTCTGCCCTCTGGTGGATGAGGCTGTCTAAGAGGCTTCTGCAAGTTTCCTGATGGGAGAGACTGGTGGTGGGTAGAGCTGGGTGTTGCTCTGGCGAGCAGAGCTCAGTAAAATTTTAATCCGCTTCTCTGCTGATTGTGGGGCTGGGTTTCCCCCGTTTTTTGTTTGGCCTGAGATGACCAACACTGGAGCCTACCTGGCTCTTTGGTGGGGCTAATGGTGGACTCTGGGTGGGCTCATGCCAAGGAGTACTTCCCAGAACTTCTGCTGCCGGTGTCCTTGTCCTCAAGGTGAGCTGCAGCCCCCACCACTGCAGGAGACCCTCTAACACTAACAGATAGGTCTGGTTCAGTTTCCTATGGTGTCACTGCTCCTTCCCCTGGGTCCCGATGCACACAATACTTTGTGTGTGCCCTCCAAGAGTGGAGTCTCTGTTTCCCCCAATCCTGTCGAAAACCTGCATTCAAATCCCGCTAGCCTTCAAAGTCTGATTCTCTAGGAATTCCTCTTTCTGTTGCCAGACCACCAGGTTGGGAAGCCTGAGGTGAGGATCAGAACCTTCACTCCAGTCGGTGGACTTCTGTGGTGTAAGTGTTGTCCAGTTTGTGAGTCACCCACCCAGCAGTTATGGGATTTGATTTTATTGTGATTGTGCCCCCTCCTACTATCTCCTTGTGGCTTCTCCTTTGTCTTTGGTTGTGGGGTATCTTTTCTGGTGAGTTCCAGTGTCTTCCTGTCGATGATTGTTCAGCAGTTAGTTGTGATTCCGGTGTTCTCGCAAGAGGGAGCGAGTGCACATCCTTCTACTCCACCATCCTGAACCAATCAATCTCCCGGTGTATCGTTTTGCCTTCTAGATTCTGAGCAATATTCCAGAAATTGCCAGAATTCCCTATGGACTTTTCATTCTTCAGTCTTTAATTTATTATTATTACTTTTGGTCAGCTTGTCTTTTGGTCATCTTATTTTTTTTTTTTTTGCTGGCCTTACTTTATTTTATTTAGTTATTAAAAAATACTCTTTCGGGTCTTCCCTGGTGGCGCAGTGGTTGCGAATCCGCCTGCCGATGCAGGGACATGGGTTCGTGCCCCGGTCCGGGAAGATCCCACATGCCGCGAAGCGACTGGGCCCGTGAGCCATGGCCTCTGAGCCTGTGCTTCTGGAGCCTGTGCTCCACAACGGGAGAGGCCACAACAGTGAGAGGCCCGCATACCGCCCCCCCCCAAAAAAATACTGTTTCATTTTGTAGAGAGCCCTTAGGATTTACCATCTTAACAACTTTACTATATAACATACACAGTAGTAATTATATTAACCATGCTGTACATTACATCCCTAGTACTTATTTATCTTATAACTGGAAGTTTGTACCTTTTGACCACCTTTATCCAATTCCCCCCTCCCTCCCTACCCGCTACCTCTACTAACTACAAATCTGATCTCTTTTTCTCTGAGTTTGCTTGCTTTTTGAAGTATTATTGCCTACAATACGATGCAAGTTCTTGGTGCACAACATGCTGATTTGATATTTCTATACCTTACAAAATGATCAGCACAAAAAAATCTAGTTAATATCCCTTGCCATACAAAGTTATTAACTTATTATTGATTATATTACCCACACTGTACATGTCATCCCTGTCACTCATCCATTTGCAACTGGATGTTTGTACCTCTTAATTTTCATCACCTATTTCACTCATTCCCCTACCCCACTTCCCTCTGGCAACCACCCATTTTTTCTCTGTATGTGTGAATCTATTTCTGTTTTCTTATACTTGTTCATTTGTTTTGTTTTTTAGATTTCACATATATGTAAAAATCAGATGGCATTTTTCTTTCTCTGTTTGACTTATTTCACTTTGCATAATACACTCTAGGTCAATCCATGTTACCACAAATGGCAAGATTTCATTATTTTCTATAGCTGAGTAATATTCCATTTTGTGTGTGTGTGTGTGTGTGTGTATGTGTACACTTACATACACATACCCCATATCTTCTTTATCCATTCATCTAACCATGAACACTTAGGTTGCTTCCATAACCTGGCTATTATGGGTGCAATGAACATTGGGGTGCATATATCTTTTCAAATTAGTGCTTTTGTTTTCTTTGGAAAAGCACCCAGAAGAGGGATTGCTGGATTATACGGTAGTTCTATTTTTAATTTTTTGAGGAATCTCCATACTGTTTTTCATAGTGGTTGCATCAATTTACATTCCTACCAACGTGGCACAAGGGTTTCCTTTTCCCACATCCTCACCAAAACTTATTATTTGTTGTGTTTTTGATAATAACCATTTTGACAGGTATGAGGTGATATCAAATGTGGTTTTGATTTGCATTTCCCTGATTATTAGTGATGTTGAACATCTTTTCATATGTGTGTTGTACATCTGTATGTCTTCTTTGGAAAAATGTTTATTCAGGTCCTCTGCACATTTTTAAAATCAGGTTGTTTGTGTTTTTGATGTTGAGTGTATGAGTTCTTTGTATATTTTGGATATTAGCCCCTCATGAGATATATAATTTGCAAATATTTTCTCCCATTCAATAGGTTGCTTTTTGTTTTGTTGGTTTCCTTTGCTGTGCAGAAGATTTTTATTTTGATGAATTTTGACAGATAACAAGAAGATAGGCTGTTATGTTCAGAGTGGCTCTGAATCAGGTCAGCTAACGAAAACCATGGGAATGGAGCTTTCTAGTGAGCAAGGACGTCAGATGTTTACAGTTCCTTGGGAATGGGGCTTTTGTGGACCTCCAAATCTGTTTTGCCTCCTCCAGTGGCTGCAAAGACTGTTTCCACATATGCATCAAGTTAGGGAGCAGGGGAATAAGAATAGTGTAAATAAATTTTAAAAGCTTGTTGTTCTTAATGAGATTTGGCTATTTTTCTTACATAAGTACTATTCAGATTTTTTAAAGTGTGTAATTCATTTTCAGTGTTCTGAAAAAGTTGATTTTGACAGTTTTGGCCGAGTGTTCATTGCTTTTATCAAGGAGTGGCTTTTCAAGGTCTTACTATGCAATTCTGGTAATATTCCCTCCTAAATGTACTTTAAAAGTGAATGTTTATTACACACCTACATTAGAGATAATATTTTAATTAATAGAGTTAAAAGCAAGCTAAGACTTGAATTCATGATAGTTAGCAATTACTAAGTGGCAATGGACTTTCTGGTAAAATGCTAAGTGCATTATTGAATGGTCTTATTGAATTTACACAATTAATCTGTAAGGTAGTTTTTATTATCTCCCTCATCTGGATAAGGAGGCTCAGGCTTACTGATATTAAATTACTTGGCCAAGGTGTTATAGTAGATTTGGGGCTAAGACTGCTTGATACTAACTAAGATTAATACTTTTTAGAATATTATGTAATAAGGGTAACTTCAAATGCATACATTATATTGTTTAATTAACAGATTTATGTATACTCAACATTTATATTTCATAAGCTGCTTTCGTAAGAATTTTCATGAAAAAACTTACCTAGGGATGCCCTAGATCAGGTACAATTTTGAAATCCTCATTTAAATAACTCTTAATGCTGTCACACTAGACATACATCAAGCTGTTATCCTCCTGATCTCATTCAAAACAGTTGTTTTGAATGTTTACAATGTGACCTAAAAACATTTCCTTCATCAATAGGGAAAGATTAAAATTATCTTCTAGAATTTAACCAGAGAATAAAGGTGGATACCCGTCATAATCTCACTTCTATCTCAACAAGGAAGACTAGAAACTTCATTTTCTGAATTTCAGTTGTCTTGGAATTTTTCATTTGCCAGTTTTATTTTATATATGTTCTTTTAAATTTTTCCCAGATTTTTAATATCAATTTTAATCTAAGGAGCCATAGTTCAGAAACATTTAATACTTATGCCTTTCATGATACATGATCGATATCAAAATAGTGGTATTTTGGGGCAGGGGAGGAAAGTCCTGGGAAGTGGCATGTGACAGCTTTCTGAGATGCTGAAAATATTTTTTATCTTGACAGGTGATGGTTACATAAAAGCATCATATATAAAAATAAGGCTCAGTAAATTTAAGATTTATATCATGCATTTTATTGTATAGTACTGAAGGATATTTCAAATAAAATAAGTATAACAAAAATATAATTTGTTTTGTGCACAAAACAATCTAATTTTCCTCTGTTCCTTTTTGTAAAACTTCTAAACATCATTTTAAAATTATCATCATTCTTCAAATGTCATATATTCTTCTAGCATAAATCCTGATTTAAAATTCATTGTGTGAGGGCTTCCCTGGTGGCGCAGTGGTTGCGCGTCCACCTGCCGATGCAGGGGAACCGGGTTCGCGCCCTGGTCTGGGAGGATCCCACATGCCGCGGAGCGGCTGGGCCCGTGAGCCATGGCCGCTGAGCCTGCGCATCCGGAGCCTGTGCTCCGCAACGGGAGAGGCCGCAGCAGAGGGAGGCCCGCATACCACAAAAAAAATAAAATAAAATAAAATAAAATTCATTGTGTGGCCACCATGTCCTGCCTGTGGTCTGCTGCACACAGTGGAGTGTTACTACAGGACCTTGCTTCAGACAGGTCTGGACTCAAAGAGGGCTAAAAATCCTCAACAGAAACTCTCTGGTAATTAAGCAGCATGCAGCAACAAATGAGCACAGCCATGGGGCTACAGGTTCTTGGTGCTCTGGCCAGGTGTCAGGCCTGAGCCTCTGTGGTGGGAGAGTCGAGTTCAGGACATTGGACCACCAGAGACCTCCCAGCCCCACAAAATAACAAACGGGAAAAGATCTCCAAGAGATATGCATCTCAATGCTAAGACCCAGCTCCACTCAGTGACCAGCAAGCTACAGTGCTGGACACCCTATGCCACACAATTAGCAAGATAGGAACACAAATCCACCCATTAGCAGAGAGGCTGCCTAAAATCATAATAATTTCACAGACACCCCAAAACACACCACCAGACATGGTCCTGTCCACCAGGAAGACAAGATCCAGTCTCAACCACCAAAACACAGGCACCAGTCCCCTCCACCAGGAAGCCTACACAAACCACTGAACCAACCTTACCGACCGGGAGCATACACTCAAAACAACAGGAAACACAAAACCTTCAGCCTGCAAAACTGACACCCAAATGCAGTAAGTTAAGCAAAATGAGAAGACAGAGAAATACACAGCAGATGACGAAGCAAGGTAAAAACCCACCAGACCAAACAAATGAAGAGGAAGTAGGCAGTCTACCTGAAAAATAAGTCAGAGTAATGATAGTGAAGATGATCCAAAATCTTGGAAATAGAATGGAGAAAATAAAAGAAATGTTTAACAAAGACCTAGAAGAACTAAAGAGCAAACAAACAAGTATGAACAACACAATAAATGAAATTTAAAATTCTGGAAGGAATCAATAGCAGAATAACTGAGGCAAAAGAACGGATAAGTGACCTGGAAGATGAAACAGTGGAATAACTAGCAGAGAGCAGAATAAAGAAAAAAGAATGAAAAGAATTAAGGAAAAGCTCAGAGACCTCTGGGATAATATTAAATGCACCAACATTCGAATTATTGGGATCCCAGAAAAAGAAGAGAAAAAAAAGGGGGCTGAGAAGCTATTTGAAGAGATTATAGTTGGAAACTTCCCTTATATGGGTAAGGAAATAGTCAAGTCCAGGAAGCTCAGAGAGTCCCATAAAGGATAAACCCAAGGAGAACCACACCAAGACACATGTTAATCAAACTACCAAAAATTAAATACCAGAAAAAATATTAAAAGCAGCAAGGGAAAAGCAGCAATTAACATACAAGGGAATCCATGTAAGGTTAACAGCTGACCTTTCAGCAGAAACTCTGCAAGCCAGAAGGGAGTGGCAGGACATATTTAAAGTGATGAAAGGGAAAAACCTACAACCAAGATTACCCAGCAAGGATCTCATTCAGATTTGATGGAGAAATTAAAACGTTTATAGACAAGCCAAAGTTAAGAGAATTCAGCACCACCAAACCAGCTTTACAACAAATTCTAAAGGAACTTCTCTAGGCAGGAAACACAGAGAAGGAAAAGACCTATGAAAACAAACCCAAAGCAATTAAGAAAATGGTAATAGGAACTTACATATCAATAACTACCTTAAATGTAAATGGATTAAATGCTCCAACCAAAAGAC
>NC_041215.1:90578611-90580117 GCF_002837175.3 Physeter macrocephalus | reverse complement strand
AGGAGCACCTCAATACATAAGGCAAATGCTAACAGCCATAAAAGGGGAAATCGACAGTAACACAATCATAATAGGGGACTTTAACACCCCACTTTCACCAATGGACAGATCATCCAAAATGAAGATAAATAAGGAAACACAAGCTTTAAATGCTATGTTAAAGAAGATGGACTTAATTGCTATTATAGAATATTCCATCTAAAAACAGCAGATTACACTTTCTTCTCAAGTGCTCATGGAACATTCTCCCAGATAGATCATATCTTGGATCACAAATCAATCCTTGGTAAATTGAAGAAAATTGAAATTGTATCAGGTATCTTTTCCGACCATAGTGCTATGAGACTTGATGTCAATTACAGGAAAAATCTTTAAAAAATACAAATACGTGGAGGCTAAACAATACACTAGTAAATAACCAAGAGATCACTGAAGAAATCAAAAAGGAAATCAAAAAATACCTAGAAACATATGACAATGAAAGCACAACAGCCCAAAACCTATGGATTGCAGCAAAAGTTCTAAGAGGGAAGTTTATAACAATACTATCCTACCTCAAGAAACAAGAAAAATCTCAAATAAACAACCTAACCTAACACCTAAAGTGGTTAGAGAAAGAAAGAAAAAAACCTCAAAGTTGGCAGACAGAAAGAACTCATAAAGGTCAGATCAGAAATAAATGAAAAAGAAATGAAGGAAATGATAGCAAAGATCAATAAAACTAAAAGCTGGTTCTTTGATAAGATAAAATTGATAAACCATTAGCCAGACTCATCAAGTAAAAAAGGAAGAAGACACAAATCAATACAATTAGAAATGAAAAAGGAGAAGTAACAACTGACACTACAGAAATAGAAAGGATCATGAGAGATTACTACAGGCAACTCCATGCCAATAAAATGGACAACTGGAAGAAATGGACAAATTCTTAGAAAAGCACAACCTTCCGAGACTGAACCAGGAAGAAATAGAAAGCACATTAAAAGGATCAAACACTATAAACAAGTGGGGTTTATCCCAGGAATGCAAGGATTCTTCAATATATGCAAAACAACATGATACACCATACTAACAAATTGAAGGAGAAAAACCATATGATCATCTCAAGATGCAGAAAAAGCTTTTGACAAAATTCAACACCATTTATGATAAAAAGTCTCCAGAAAGTAGGCAAAGAGGGAAC
Organism: Physeter macrocephalus; assembly: GCF_002837175.3. Taxonomy (NCBI): domain Eukaryota; kingdom Metazoa; phylum Chordata; class Mammalia; order Artiodactyla; family Physeteridae; genus Physeter; species Physeter macrocephalus. Next base: position 90,578,934 of record NC_041215.1, on the reverse strand, counting down.
TTACCTCAATATAATAAAGGCCATATATGACAAACCCACAGCCTACATCATTCTCAATGGTGAAAAAGTGAAACCATTTCCACTAAGGTTAGGAAAAAGACAAGGTTGTCCACTCTCACCACCGTTACTCAACATAGTTTTAGAAGTTTCAGCCACAGCCATCAGAGACGAAAAAAAATAAAAGGAATCCAAATCAGAAAAGATGAAGTAAAACTGTCACTGTTTGCCGATGACATGATACTATATATAGAAAATCCTAAAGATGCTACCAGAAAACTACTAGAGCTAATCAATGAATTTGGTAAGGTTGCAGGATACAAAAT
>NC_041215.1:90544196-90577150 GCF_002837175.3 Physeter macrocephalus | reverse complement strand
AACTACAGGCCAATATCACTGATGAACATAGATGCAAAAATCCTCAACAAAATACTAGCAAACAGAATCCAACAGCACATTAAAAGGATCAAACACTATAAACAAGTGGGGTTTATCCCAGGAATGCAAGGATTCTTCAATATATGCAAAACAACATGATACACCATACTAACAAATTGAAGGAGAAAAACCATATGATCATCTCAAGATGCAGAAAAAGCTTTTGACAAAATTCAACACCATTTATGATAAAAAGTCTCCAGAAAGTAGGCAAAGAGGGAACTTACCTCAATATAATAAAGGCCATATATGACAAACCCACAGCCTACATCATTCTCAATGGTGAAAAAGTGAAACCATTTCCACTAAGGTTAGGAAAAAGACAAGGTTGTCCACTCTCACCACCGTTACTCAACATAGTTTTAGAAGTTTCAGCCACAGCCATCAGAGACGAAAAAAAATAAAAGGAATCCAAATCAGAAAAGATGAAGTAAAACTGTCACTGTTTGCCGATGACATGATACTATATATAGAAAATCCTAAAGATGCTACCTGAAAACTACTAGAGCTAATCAATGAATTTGGTAAAGTAGCAGGACACAAAGTTAAGGCACAGAAATCTCTAGCATTCCTATGCACTAATGATGAAACATCTGAAAGAGAAATTAAAGAAACACTCCCATTTACCATTGCAACAAAATGAATAAAATACCTAGGAATAAACCGACCTAGGGAGACAAAAGACCTGTATGCAGAAAACTATCAGACGCTGATGCAAGAAATTAAAAATGATACAAACAGATGGAGAGATACACCATGTTCTTGGATTGGAATAATCAACATTGTGAAAATGATTCTACTGCCCAAAGCAATCTACAGATTGAATGCAATCCCTATCAAGCTACCAATCACATTTTTCACAGAACTAGAACAAAAAATTTTACAATTTGTATGGAAACACAAAAGACCCCGAATAGCCAAAGCAAACTTGAGAAAGAAAAATGGAACTGGAAGAATCAGGCTCCCTGATTTCAGAGTATACTACAAAGCTACAGTAATCAAGGCGGTATACTACTGGCACAAAAACAGAAATATAGATCAGTGGAATAGGATAGAAAGCCCAGAGCTAAGCCCACACACCTATGGTCACCTTATCTTTGATAAAGCAGTCAAGAATATACAGTGGAGAAAAGACAGCCTCTTCAATAAGTGGTGCTGGGAAAATGGGCCAGCTACATGTAAAAGAATGAAATTAGAACACTCCCTAACACCATACACAAACTCAAAATGGATTAAAGACCTAAATGTAAGGCCAGACACTATAAAGCTTTAGAGGAAAACATAGGGAGAACACTCCATGACATAAATCACAGCAAGATGCTTTTTGACCCAGCTCCTAGAGAAATGGAAATAAAAACAAATGGACCTAATGAAACTTAAAAGCTTTTCCACAGCAAAGGAAACCATAAACAGGATGAAAAGACAACCCTCAGACTGGAAGAAAACATTTGCAAAAGAAGCAACTGACAAAGGATTAATCTCCAAAATATACAAGCAGCTACTGTAGCTCAATATCAAAAAAACAAACAACCTAATCCAAAAATGGGCATAAGACCTAAATAGACATTTCTCCAAGGAAGATATACAGATTGCCAACAAACACATGAAAGGATACTCAACATCACTAATCTTCAAAGAAATGCCAATCGAAACTACAATGAGTTGTCACCTCACACTGGTCAGAATGGCCATCATCAAATAATCTACAAACAATAAATGCTGGAGAGGGTGTGAAGAAAAGGGAGCCCTCTTGCACTGTGGGTGGGAATGTAAATTGATACAGCCACTACGGAAAACAGTTTGGAGGTTCCTCAAAAAACTAAAAATAGAACTACCATACAACCCAGCAATCCCACTACTGGGCATATACCCTGAGAAAACCATAATTCAAAAAGATTCATGTACCACAATGTTCTTTGCAGCACTATTTACAGTAACCTGGACATGGAAGCCACCTACGTGTCCATTGACAGTTGAAGGGATAAAGAAGGTGTGGCACATACATACAATGGAATGTTACTTGCCATTAAAAATAAATGAAATTAAATTATTTGTAGTGAGGCGGATGGACTTAGAGTCTGTCATACAGAGTGAAGTAAGTCATAAAGAGAAAAACAAATACCGTATGTTAACACATATGTATGAAATCTAAAAAAAAAGAATGGTTCTAAAGAACCTAAGGGCAGGTCATGAATAAAGATACAGACATAGAAAATGGACTTGAGGATACGGGGAGGAGGAAGGGTAAACTGGGAAGAAGTGAGAGAGTGGCCTGGACGTATATACAGTACCGAATGTAAAATAGATAGCTAGTGGGAAGCAGCCACATAGCACAGGGAAATCAGCTTGGTCCTTTGTGACCACCCAGAGGGGTGGGATAGGGAGGGTGGAAGGGAGACACAAGAGGGAGGGTATATGGGGATGTATGTATATCTATAGCTGATCCACTGTGTTATACAGCAGAAACTAACACACCATTGTAAAGCAGTTATACTCCAATAAGGATGGTAAATAAAATAAAAAAACATTGTGTGTTTCAACTTGGTACTTTAAGATATAATTCTGATTTAGTTCCCATAAATATATAAAGTGATTTGAATGAATCATAACTTTAAATGTGAAATATATATATAGGCTTGTATTATTTTTTTTGGCTTTGATTTTTATTTATTGGGGTATAGTTGTTTTACAATGTTGTGTTAGTTTCTACAATGCAGAGAAGTGAAGTAGAATTCCCCGTGCATACAGCCGTTTACGTTTGTTATCTATTTTATACATATTAGTGTATATATGTCAATTCCAATCTCCCAATTCATCCCACTCCCCTTTTCCTCCCTTGGTGTCCATATATTTGTTCTCTACATCTGTGTTTCTATTTGTGCCTTGCACTGTCATACAGAGTGAAGTAAGTCATAAAGAGAAAAACAAATACCGTATGTTAACACATATGTATGAAATCTAAAAAAAAAGAATGGTTCTAAAGAACCTAAGGGCAGGTCATGAATAAAGATACAGACATAGAAAATGGACTTGAGGATACGGGGAGGAGGAAGGGTAAACTGGGAAGAAGTGAGAGAGTGGCCTGGACGTATATACAGTACCGAATGTAAAATAGATAGCTAGTGGGAAGCAGCCACATAGCACAGGGAAATCAGCTTGGTCCTTTGTGACCACCCAGAGGGGTGGGATAGGGAGGGTGGAAGGGAGACACAAGAGGGAGGGTATATGGGGATGTATGTATATCTATAGCTGATCCACTGTGTTATACAGCAGAAACTAACACACCATTGTAAAGCAGTTATACTCCAATAAGGATGGTAAATAAAATAAAAAAACATTGTGTGTTTCAACTTGGTACTTTAAGATATAATTCTGATTTAGTTCCCATAAATATATAAAGTGATTTGAATGAATCATAACTTTAAATGTGAAATATATATATAGGCTTGTATTATTTTTTTTGGCTTTGATTTTTATTTATTGGGGTATAGTTGTTTTACAATGTTGTGTTAGTTTCTACAATGCAGAGAAGTGAAGTAGAATTCCCCGTGCATACAGCCGTTTACGTTTGTTATCTATTTTATACATATTAGTGTATATATGTCAATTCCAATCTCCCAATTCATCCCACTCCCCTTTTCCTCCCTTGGTGTCCATATATTTGTTCTCTACATCTGTGTTTCTATTTGTGCCTTGCAAACAGGTTCATCTGTACCTTTTTTCCAGATTCCACATATATGCATTAATATATGATATTTGTTTTTCTCTTTCTGACTTACTTCACTCTGTAGGACAGTATCTAGGTCCATCCACGTCTCTACAAATGACTCAGTTTCATTGCTTTATATGGCTCAGTAATATTCCATTGTATATATGTACCACATCTTCTTTATCCATTCATCTGTCGATGGACAATTAGGTTACTTCCATGACCTGGCTATTGTAAATAGTGCTGCAATAAACATTGGGGTGCATGTGTCTTTTTGAATTATATTTTTCTCTGGGTATACGCCCAGTAGTGGGATTGCCGGGTTGTATGGTAATTCTATTTTTAGTTTTTTAAGGAAACTCCGTACTGTTCTCCATAGTGGCTGCATCAATTTACATTCGCACCAAAAGTGCAAGAGGGTTCTCTTTTCTCCATACCGTCTCCAGCATTTATTGTTTGTAGATTTTTTGATGATGCCCATTCTGACTGGTGTGAGGTGATACCTCATGTGGTTTTGATTTGCATTTCTCTAATAATTAGTGATGTTGAGCATCCTCTCATGTGTTTGTTGGCAATCTGTATATCTTCTTTGAAGAAATGTCTATGTAGGTCGTCTGCCCATTTTTTGATTGCATTGCTTGTTTTTTTGATATTGAGCTTTAGGTGCTCTTTGTATATTTTAGAGATTAATCCTTTGTCAGTTGCTTCTTTTGCAAATATTTTCTCCCATTCTGAAGGTTGTCTTTTCTTCTTGTTTATGGTTTCCTTTACTGTGTAAAAGCATTTAAGTTTCATTAGGTCCCATTTGTTTATTTTAGTTTTTTATTTCCATTACTGTAAGAGGTGGGTCAAGAAAAGATGTTGCTGTGATTTACATCAAAGAGTGTTCTTCCTATGTTTCCTCTAAGAGTTTTATAGTGTCCAGTCTTATATATAGGCTTTTGAAATAACTTGGTCCACATTTCCTGAAAAATATTTTTAAGTTACTGACAAAAGAACAACCAAATACTGTATTTGTCCTTTCAGGATTACTAAAAATAATAGTGCTGGGAAACTAATTTTATTTTGATCATGCTCTTCACACTCTTGACATTTCATTTATTTATTGTCTTTTCCAGTAGAAATATAGTTTGTTAATGACTCCTAGTAAAAATACAAATCATCCATGTTGGGAGTTTATGGGTATAATTCAATCATCCCTGATGATTCTAAGCAGTTTTTACATAAAATAGCTACAAGGTCATTCAAACACTTAAATGGTCCTTTGGAATCACCTTATTAATCACACTCCTTAGCTAGTGGGCCAGGTATGACAACATGGAAACAGAAAACTCAGGGAATAGAATAATGCAATAAATTCACATTTGTGATTTACCGAGCCTGTCACCTTATACGTAGCTGAATTTCCTGGAAACACTCTCAGACCCGCAAAATTAGCAGACACATCTACATAACAGGATATTAGATCCCAGGTAGATCTACATAAGTAAAAAAACTTTGTACTAAATAAATTGTATGCAAAACTTCAGAAAAAGAAATTATAAAGATACTTCTCAGGAGTTTCCTAAAAAAAATTCCCAGTACAATTTTATTTTACTGAATTTTCTGTCACTTACCTTAATTGAAAATTGACTCTGAGTTGGAAAGAAAGGGATGTATTTTTTGTCTCTTCCAAATCATAAATATTTATTTTTTAGCAATGTGTAACTCTTTTTAATAATCTTAAACTGTTCCTATTTTATCTACTCCCACTCATCTCTCCACATTCATTAAGGACATTGGACCTGGCTTCCTATCTTCATCCCTATTAAACATGATTCAGCATCTTGCATGTTTTCAGAGTCCCTGTGGTCAATATATTCAGTGCCTTATTTCATAATGCTCTGACATAGAGTCAGAGCACTCAGCTCTGCTCCCGCTCAGCCACCCACCCCGGACCAGGCACCACCATGCCCAAGTGCCCCAAGTGCAACAAGGAGGTGTACTTTGCTGAGCGGGTGACCTCCCTGGGTCAGGACTGGTATCGCCCTTGCCTGAAGTGTGAGAAATATGAAAAGACGCTGACCTTGGGGGGTCACGCCGAGCATGAAGGTAAGCCCTATTGCACCTACCCCTGCTACGCGGCCATGTTCGGCCCCAAAGGCTTCGGGCATGGTGGGGCAGAGAGCCACACTTTCAAGTAAACCCAGGTTTTGGAGACCCTATCCCTGGCTGCCCACCAGGGCGCTGCCCCTCTAGGGCGATGGCAGGCCCTCTGCACAGGCACCTGAGGCTCCCCTGTAGACCCTCAAGCCCTCAATAAACCCGGACACTCGGAAGACCTAAAAAAAAAAAAAATTATCTCCCAGATCCCCTACCTCCTAATACCCTAAGGGGTAGGTTCTCAACATACAAATTTTGGGAGGACACAAACATATAGTCCATAACACTTAGCTTAGAATTTCCTGTGGTAAACATACCTAGAACCTATGGAGTATGAAGCATGACTTCCAGAATTTCACCTAAGCTCTGTCTCTGATGTATAAAATGAAGATAGTTCATAACTTAAGTGCTCCCAGCTTTGTGAGATAATGACCTGCTGAATTAACAGAGTCCTGATCTTTTAATACAACCTATTAAGCACGTATGTGTCCAATAGTGTCCAATACATGAAGCAGAGGCCTAGGAAACATGTGGAATGTCCCAGGCCTCTTCCTGCTTTACCCATACCTTTTGATCACTTGTATCTTTGAAATTATTGGGAAGGCTTGGTACTGGGTAAGATCTCTAATTTGTTAGCTCATACTGGTGTGATAATGATATTGTCTTCTGGACCAACAAACCATTGACTATGGCACATTTAGCAAGAAAAAAGAAGGGAAATTATAAAGGACAAATGTCACCAATGAAATTTGGAGAAAATAGTTTTAGACCCATGAGGAAACTTGCTAAGTGGAAAGATAGGGAGAAATGGCCAGACGGAAAAAACAATGGAAGAAAGGAGTTAAAAAATCTGACCTGCAAGGTCCACTCATTCTTCTTTTCTATAGGATATCCCAGGAAAAGAAAAAAAAGATGACCTAGGTAAAGAGACTGCTGGTACTTGCTATGGGGAAGATAGTTTATCTCTAAAATGCCCTAGAAAATGTCCCTGGCCAAGGATTATCTAATAGAACTCAGGGTCTATATGACACGGTTCCCTGGAGAATGTCAGAGCTATACAAGTTTCTGGAGTATAAAATGAACATCTTTCAAAATTTAACTACTGCTGCTGTATGAGATGATCCCTTGAAACCCAGTTAGAGAACTCATCTTTTCTGGGCTGGAGGGGCAGAGTTTGTGTGAGAAGGACCTGAGGAAAATCTAAGCTTTATGGTAGATTTTATCTTTCACAATATTTAGTAAAACTTGGTACTGATGAGTCTGATTTGACTATCCAATCCTGCGGATTAGGTTAATAGGCTAAAATTCTACCCTGGCAGTTGCTAGCAGCAGTGGTGATAACGACACTTTTAAAAGAGAAGGAGAAATACTGTCAAACTTGGTTTTTCTTATTATTGGAAGGCCTACTTTTTCTTTTATGCTACCTGGAGATTTTCCTATTCACTCACAAATTAAAGTAAGTAAGGCCTACGATTATAGGAAGTTTTATAGTTGGAGAACAAGATCAAGTGACCACTGAATCCTAAGAATACTCCATAAAAGAACTTGAATATTTCAGTGAGAAATGCTAGCAGAAGTCTGGTCTGTATAGACATGGATATGTGCTCAGTTGTCAGGAAGGTACATTGCTAATTTCAGGTACTACATGAAAAAATGAAATAATAGGACCATAAATGCCTAAGAGGCTACAAACTTCTATGAGCAGATGCTTCTCAATAATATGACAGTTAGTTTGTTCCTTGGAGTTAAGGACAAGCTGTGACAAACCTATTTTGAGAAGAGTTACTTTCCCACACCCTTCCCCACCTACAAATGGGATACTTCTTTGAAAGTGGTTGGTTGGACTGCTATAAGTACAAGACCTTAGACTAGTTTATTGATGACGAAAGAGAGAGCCTAATTTAAGGTTGTTGACACTAATGATAATAGATGTGGTCCACAGTGGGGCAGGGATGGAAGCTCCTTATTTAAGGGTTCCTTATTTAACCATGCCAAGAAAATATTGTGGAGGAAGCAACTAAGCTGCTGACTCAGTTTCTGTACATAGAATGTGTGTTATGTGGATCCAGAGCATGAAAATGAAAGAATACATTCAGGAGAAAAATTAAAAGAGAGAGAAACCAAACCAGTTCAAGCCAGAAATTCTGAGACTAGCAGAGTTATTACGGTTTTGGTAAAATCATATTCCATATCTTTTCCTTCCCAGCCTTACAATGCCACTCCCCTACTGATGTTTTTTGGAATCACCTCCTTAAACAAAAGTAATACTTGCATTCAAAACTTTATCTCAGGCTCTGCTTCAGGGAAGACTCAAAGTAAGAAACAGAAGTAGACTAACAAAGAGCTCATTTACTCATTTTAATCCTTGGTTGGTTTCCCATAATCTTTTTCCACTCTAGGTGTCACCCAAAGTAAAAAATTAAAATTTTAGCTAACATCTCAAATATGATCAGTAATTATATGAAATGTAAACCAACTAAACACTACAATTAAAAGATTATGATTCTCACATTGAACTTAGGGGAGAAATGTCTACAGGTCACATATTTAAAAAAAGCACATTAAATATAAGAACAAAGAAAAATTGAAAAAACAAGTTTCATGTCATATTACCTAACCAAAAAATTGTAGAAAAATTGAATGTAAGTTTAAAAAAATTCCTAAAGAAAGGTGTTTTATAATCAGAAAAGTATCAATAAGCTTGGGATATTGAATAATTTAAAATTTATATCCAATTTGTAATAGAGCTTTAAAATATGTACAGCATATTGAGAGTTTTTGTTTATGATAACTTCTTTCATCTATCATCAATTTTAATAAAACTGATAAAATAACTAAATGGAATATGATACAAATTCTACAAAAACCATATAATTAAATATATGTCTCAAATTCTTCAAAAAGTTGACTGTGTTTACATAGCACAGTTACAAAATGTGGAAAAGGTGAAAATTTGTCAACGTTTTTTGCATCATCTTTATGAAACTAATCTCATATGTCTAATTCGTCAATTTACTTTTTATAATCTTAGAGATTTTATATTCTTATAGATTTTTAAAGATTTTAGCATAGGTGAGAACATAGTTTTCCACACAATACTTATAATTAATGCCTTGCCTATATTAGGTGCTTAATTAATAGTTATTAATAAATGAGCAAATGAATATCATTTGGTTTATGGCTACATAATAACATAGGTACTTATTTTTGCCATGTTTAATATAAACAAATTTATTGATGTGCCTTATTGCAGTTATTTCATTCACATTGCTGAATCATGACCACCTCCTCCCTGCAGAAGATTTCAAGAATATGTAATGGAAAAGAGTTTCAGAAAGAATCTAAAGTGTCTTTAGGAGAACTTGGATTACTTTAGATCTTGTCAAATGAATTAGTGATTATATCCTATCTCTACAATTTAATCCATCTTAAAGTTCTTTACTGAAATAAAACATTGCAAAAACATTTAGTTATCAAGTTAGAAAACTTGATAATACCTTCTCACAATTAAGTAAGCAAAAACACCACAAGTTCATTTTGTAATCACTTTTTTTTTAAAATTTTTATTAGAGTATAGTTGACTTACAATGTTGTGTTAGTTTCAGGTGTACAGCAAAGTGAATCAATTATACATATGTATATTTCCATTCTTTTTCAGATTCTTTTCCCATATAGGTTATTACAGAATATTGAGTAGAGTTCCCTGTGCTATACAGTAGGTCGTTATTAGTTATCTATTTTCTATATAGTAGTGTGTATATGTTAATTTCAGTCTCCTAATTTATCATTTCCCCCCACGTTTCCCCTTTGGTAACCATAAGTTTGATTTTGAGGTCCATGAGTCGGTTTCTGTTTTGTAAGTAAGTTCATTTATATCATTTTAAATTAATTCCACATATAAGTAATATCATATGATATTTGTCTTTGATTTACTTCATTTAGTATGGTAATCTCTAGGTCCGTCCATGTTGCTGCAAATGGCATTATTTCATTCTTTTTTATGTCTGAGTAAAATTCCATTGTATATATGTACCACATCTTCTTTATCCATTTCTCTGTTGATGGACATTTAGGTGGCTTCCATGTCTTGGCTATTGTAAATAGTGCTGCAGTGAACATCGGGGTGCATGTGTCTTTTCAATTATGGTTTTCTCTGGATATATGCCCAGGAGTGGGATTGCTGGATCATATGGTAGTTCTATATTTAGTTTTTTAAGGAACCTCCATAGTTCCTCCATAATGGTTGTACCAATTTACATTCCCACCAAAAGTGTAGGAAGATTCCCTTTTCTTCACACCCTCTCCAGCATTTATTGTTTATAATCACTTCTTAGTTGCATTCTTTGCACACCTTTTCCCCAAATTACTTCCTTAGACCAGGTCTCCATAATATATCTCATTAACAAATTAATCTGCTTTCGAAGAAGTGTCAATTCTGGAATACTCTCCTGAAATCAGTCCTTTATTCACCAAAGTAGCCTATTTAAGTTTTAAATCTGACTGTGTCTTTTCTTTTGCTTGGTTAAGTGCCCAATGCCTCTGAAATAGCTACAAGATGAAAGTCAAAATGGTAAGTATGAAGTATAAAGGCTCCCATGATCTGATCTTTACATATTTTTCTAGCATAATCTCTTGTCACTTCCTAATTTTCTTTAAACTCCAAAAATTACTCAAATAATATATTTTATAGAGCATCCTATCAATTTGTTGCCACTGCATGTTTTCTTACACTGTGACACATGCCAGGAATGATTTACTATTTTCCAGCTGATTTACCTAGCTAGCTCCTGTTTACATTTTAAATCTCTGCTTGTGTACTCTCTTTCCCAGAAAGACTTTCCAATTCCATATTATATCATGTGCTATCACTTTCATTAACATCCTGTAAGATTAAATTTACAAGACTGCATTATGATAACTTATTAGTACATCTATACCTGTCGTTAGAGTGAGAATTCTTCAACATCAGGAAGTGTACGTCTCAGCTTTGTATTTTCATTGTTTAGCACAGTGCCTTACAAATTGTAACCTCTCAATAATTTGTTATATCAAGAATGAAAAATAATTTTGCAAAATTAGTGCTATGTAAGCTCAGTAGTGTTTGGCAGTTTCTCTAAAATAATATGCTTTCTTATGCTATGATAGTATTGCAAATGTGAAAGATTTCAGAAGTATCCAATTACATTCCATACCCTGATAGCTTTCTTAGAAGATTTATTATGAAACAGAATGTAAATTGCATTATCTGCTGCCTCCCATCACCTTTCAGCAATGAATAAAGCACAGTTATCTAGCGAAATAATATAAGGCAAATTTTAAGAGATTCTAAATAATTTGGAGAGATATTTTTAAGAAAAACTTTTAGAAAGATCAATAACAATGAATTATAGTCAAGATTTAAGGTACTGCTTATGAGTATGGATAACCCATTTTTTCATCATCATTTTGTGTACAGATGTTTTACTTTAACTATGTGCTTATGATTGCTGTCATTTGAAATTAAGCGTGGACCTTATCCTTTAAAAAAGCAAAATAAAATTTCCAAAAGTTTCAGTATACACATTTTAAATTTGTAGAAAAATAATTGAATGATCTTTGTGCTTGGAGAACAAATACATTATAAAAGACCACTCATTTTGATTCCTAAGACAGTCATACACTCCTTAATATTTTTTTATTTGATATATATGTTTTAAAGTGTTAAAAAAGATTTAACGATGTTTTTTATTCACTACCTTCACAAAATTGTAGAGTTAATATTTTCATATTTATTTACTTAATACTTTAAAAAAAGGAAAATTACAAAGATAACAGTGTAGCAGTTCTAATGGCGACACAGGTGCAGGATAAGTTAATTCCTCAAATCCTAACACACTTTTAGATCACATGATCAGTTTTGTTTTATACATACATGCAAAATAGTTGTCTTAACATTTTAGTACCAATTAGATAAAATGCTAGATTAGACAATGAAAAAGGAGTGTTTTTAAAATTTTTTTAAAAGTAATTAGAGACTAATTTGATCAGTTTCTGACCTGTATTTAAATGTAGTGATACAGATGTGCTCAGAAATACAGAAAACATTTTCAAAACACAAGGAATTTTTGACAAAACATACCATATACTAGGCCACAAAGTGCCTCAAACGACTTCAAAGTAATGAACAAATCTAGTAACCAATAACAAAAGACAAATGCAACGATTGAAAATTGAGTAATACATGTTATATTACATATCATGAAATAAAATGTATTCATTATAAATGTAGAGGCTGATGACTTGACAATTTTATATATACCTTATAACTGCGACTGCAACCAAGATATAGAAAATAGATATTATCTCAAAAATATTCTCTTGTAACTTTTTCAGTCATTCTCCTTTTTCCACAATTGGCCTCAGGAAATCACTGATCTGCCTTCTCTCATTATAGATTATATTTGTGTGTTCTAGGATTTCTTGTATCAATGGAATTATATGGTATGTACCCTTTTGTGTCCAGATTCTTTCTCACACTGTAATGTCTTTGAGGTTGATCCACATTATTATGTCATTATTTGTATCAGCAGTTAATTAATTAAATTGTTATTCATGTTGTTAACATCTCTATTGCTGTTGTTTCTTTTGTTACTGGTGATGTATCAATTTTCTTATTTGAAATTAAAATATTTAACAATTATATTGGATTTGTCTATTTTTGCTTTCAGTGATCTCAATTTGGTTTTGTATATTTTGATGCTTTGTTATTAAATGCATAAATACTTAGAACACATAGGTTTTATATATTTTGATGCTTTGTTATTAAATGCATACTTAGAACACATATATCTATTGACTTGATTTTTTGTTCATTAGAAAACATACCTATTTATCACATATTATTTCTTGCCTTAAAGTCTTCCTTCTCTGAATTTAATTTAGCTAAATCAGATTTTATTTTTTTAAGTAGTTATACAGTACATATTTTTTTCTTAAGAATTATTTTTATTTTAAGTAGTTGTGTGAATTTATATATATATTTATATACACACATTTCATCATTTGATAATCTTTTTCTTTTAATTAAAGTATGTAATTGATTTAGTTTGAATGTAATTAATGATATATTTGTTTATATATACAATCTTATTATTTTTCTATTTGCCTGTCTCCTTTGTGTCCTTTAATTTTAATTCTTGCCCTTTGGTTTAATTAGTTATCATTAATTTTTGTTCTCTATTAGCTTGCTAGTTGTGCATACTTTTATTATACTGATGGGTACTCTAGTGATTAAAATCTATATCCCAAATTCTCAGATTTAGAGGGATTAGTTATTACTCTAATCAATTCCATTTACTGCTTCTTTCCACTTCCTGTGCTATCAATGCTATTTATAAATTCATATACTTTTAATATTCTTTAGACATTATTATTATATTATGATTTATTTAAATTTATATATAGATTTTCTCTTTCTGATGCTTTTTATTCCTTCCTACATTATGATTCTTTCATATTAAATTATTTTTCTTTTGGCTAAAGAACTCCCTTTAATATTTTCTTTAGTGAAGCTGTGGTAAAGTCAAATTATTTTTTTTGTTTGTCTTAGCATATTTTTATTTTTATCTTCAGCTTTTGAAGTCATTATGTTTAATATGGATTTAATTATGTTGTTTAGTACACATATTTTGAAAGTTATTTTTGTTAGGACTTAGTACCATTTCATTGTTTTCTTGCTGTCATGCTTTCGGTTGAAAAGTTAGCTGTTAGTATTATTATTGCTTTTGGAGGTTAATACATCTATTTTATTCAGATATTTTTAATGTTTTCTATTTATCTTTCATTTTCACAGTATAACTATTTTTCCTTGGTGCAATATTCTTTATATTTATATTCTTGGGATTTGCAGAGTTTATTGAATCTGTGGCACTGTCTTGTCAGTTTGAGAAAAATTTCCGTCATTACTTCTTCAAGTATTGCCTTTTCGTATTTTCTTTCTCTTCATCTAGGACTCATTTCATATGCGTTAGATATTTTCATCATGCTCTCTTTAGCTCTTTTCAGTATTTTATGTATTTTTTTCTCACCATTCACTTCACTTTATATTTATATTAACATTTATGATGGCTAGCTAGTCCTCTCTTCTGATGTGCCCAGTGATCTGTTAATCCCATCTATTACCTTCTTCTCTAGAGTTATTTAAACTTCCATTTATATAATTTCCATATTTCTTTTTATAATTCTCAATTCTCTGAAATCCTCTCTTTCAGAGGATTTTATTTTCTTCTCAAGGGTTGATTGAGTAAGAGTAGATCACCTTAGTCTAAGAGTAAGATTATTGGAAGTTCTGTATCAGTCTTTACGGGAGCTAGCATATTTCCAATTTGCCTTGTCTTCTAGAATGTAGCTCTTCACTGGTCTCAATCAGAAGCCTGTGGTTTTATCAGGACCTGTCCTATTCAGCTGGGGTTTTGGACAAATGCCTAAAAGGAAAGTTGTGAGATGATTGTGTTCATTTTTTTTCTTTCTTCCTTTCTTTGCTTCCTTTCTCTAGAACTCTCTCTTTCTTTCTTTCTTTTTTAGTAGTAGTATATTAGTGCCTCAATTCTGCTGTCCCTGATACTCCTGAATGTGAAGTTTTAAGCCATGCATTGGGAGAGAAAGCCAGTGTATATTATTTTATTTTGTTGTTCTGTCCCTCTGGACAGAGAATGAGACCCAGTGAGACTGAAGCTGAGATGTGACCACTAGATAGTTGGGAAATTATGAAAAAGTAAACATCCAATCTAATTGAGAGTTATTAAGATCAAAGTAATTGTAGCTGAGCGACCTCCAGTGTATATGGGTTCTCCAGAGAACCCATAACTGTGTTTCATGAGAAAAATAGTCAGTTTTAAACATCAATCAAGGGACTTCCCTGGTGGCTTAGTGGTTAAGAATCCACCTGCCTATGCAGAGGACACGGGTTAGAGCCCTTGTCCAGGAAGATCCCACATACCACGGAGTAACTAAGCCCGTGGGCCACAACTACTGAGCCTATGCTCTAGATCCCGTGAACCACAGCTACTGCACCCGCGTGCCACAACTACTGAAGCCCGTGCACCTAGCACCCGTGCTCCACAACAAGAGAAGCCACTACAATGAGAAGCCCACGCACTGCAACGAAGACCCAACGCAGCCAAAAAATACATTTTAAAAAAAATGTTAATGAATCCTGGATATTGTGACCGTGTTCTCAAAGTCCCTATCAAAACATAAAGTTGTAGCCATTCTTTCCTTTTTTACCTTACAGTACATGGATATTTCGTAGTAAAGAATGCCAGCTTGAAATATCTGAAAAATCTGGAAACTGTAAAGCTCACTAAGGAAAGTAAAAAACAGCTCTTCTATATCCACTTTATTTCTATAAATAAGCTTAAAAATCATAGGGCTGCTTATGTTTTAGTAGTATTACATTTTAGGTAGATTTTTAAAACTTCTAATAAAATGAAAGATAATTTTGAGATAATACATTTCTATTACCTTAAATGATAGAAATACTCTAGCTGTTTCTAAGTTAAATATGAAGGGAATGATTTTAAACTTTAGAAAGAATAAAACATAATACATATAGAAAAAACAATATTGAATCACTTGTATGCCAAATGTAGGTTGTATTTAAATTAATTAATGAACATATTCTTACTCTTAGGCTTTCATTATCATGTTTTGTTAGATGAAGTAGGCTTGAAAATTTTGACCTCTATTCTGAATCTTTATTTTCTACTTTTACAAGCTATTTTGGATGGCAGACAGTGCAGAATGTTTGCTAACTCAAATCAAACTGTAGTGCTGATTTTATAAGGACAACTCAGTGTACAAACTATTTATTCCTCAAATCGGTATTCCTGTCACACTTAGCCAGAACTCCTGTTTATAAACTTAATAAACTCAATTTTACATATACAGGTAAATTATAAATTCAAGATAAAGATTAAAAATAAAGTATGTTTGTCTCAGCTAAGTTAACAGAGTAAGAGAACTACAGCTCAAAATATCTAAAGATTATGAATATACTGACTAGGAAAACTGGCTTTGGTTGGTTCTGCTTTTCATAATTTCTAGAAATGACAGTTTAAAAGTAAGAAAATTGTTTAAGGTTGATAATTATACTCCTTGAACTTCTCCTGCAATTTGAAGTTTCATAAAAATTAAGTTTTATAACTTTAAAGTTTCTTATATTCTATGTATGTCTGCCTATTCTAGTTCCAAAAAAGAAGTAAAATCGTTAGAAGGTTGTTCTAAGTGTGTTTCTAGCCTGAAGGGAAGTGCGATTATGAGCAATCTAATAATAAAGCTAGTATTTGAGAGGTTAGGTTTCTAGGAAAATTTTGCAGACCTAAGATGTTTGGAGAGTTTTGATAAGTAGTTAAAGTTTTGAATATTTATAAAACTCTAATCATATTGAAAGTTTTATAAATATCCATAGTTCCAATATCTCATTATTCCCTTTTGATCTTATGTAAAAGTACATCTGTGGACACGGAGCAAAATTTCCCAAATTGTGGTCCACAGAACATTAGTTCTATAGTATATTTATAAATTACTCTCCCTAACACATACACATATAAAAGTGAGTGCTATAATTTTGTGACTTGCTGAGTTTAAAATTTTGACTATGGTTTTCACTCAGAATTTATTATATAGTAAATAATTTGTTATTCTCCAAGTGAATGATTTATATGCAATATTTTCAAAATTTATTTGGGTACAGAACCCTTTTTCCAGAACATTTTTTTTTTTTTTTTTTTTTTCGGTACGCGGGCCTCTCACTGTTGTGGCCTCTCCCGTTGCGGAGCACAGGCTCCGGACGCGCAGGCTTAGCGGCATGGCTCACGGGCCCAGCTGCTCTGTGGCATGTGGGATCTTCCCGGACCGGGGCACGAGCCTGTGTCCCCTGCATTGGCAGGCGGACTCTCAACCACTGCGACACCAGGGAAGCCCCAGAACATCTTTTAAAACTAGCATTTAGCAGTGCATATTTTGGGAAACATTCTCTTAAGAGGATGGGGTTAACATAGCTGAGGTGATGGATTACATTGCTGTATCAATCATGTAATATCCTGATTCATATAAAAAAGTAACATTTCTTTCCCTTGGAATAATATAATGCGTTTGGATGTGTGTAATCTAAGAAAACGCTTTCTATTGCTTGGTGTCAATGCCACTAAATTTATAATTTTATTAATGACTAGCATTCCATATACCCCCGGATTCCTTATTTTTTACTTATATTAAGTTATTCAATTTCACAATATCGTGAGAAAGGTAATGCCCCCAATTTATAGAAAAGAAAACTGAAGGCCAATGAAGACATTATGATTAGAATAATACAGTTAATACTTTACAAAGCTGGGAATCAATTCAAGTGGTTTGACCTCCCAGCCCCCCGCCCCACCAAAATCCCTTTGCTTTACCTATTTTAAACTGCCTTTTGACATTCAGCATATTATACTTTTTAATTCAGAAGTAAAATACCATACAAACACTGATGGCAAAAATAATACTCGTATACAACCTCAACCTTCATGACTAAATTACTTAAGGAAAGAAGCTAAATAATCAGAGGATATCTTAATTATAAATCTGTGAAAGAGGCAACTGTGCCAACTCATTAAAACGAATACTGTAAGTTTGTGGCTTGAATATTACTTATGAAAATAAACATCTTTTTTAAAAGAAATGTATGGCTTGGGAAAATAATCACATTGATAGAATGCATGTTATTTATAAAAAGACTTTCTTCAAAATATCAGCTTACACTGAAGTCTTCCATGGTAAACTGATGAACAGAACCCATTATGTTGCCTGTTGGTAATTGTCTAATGATTTCACGTATGTAAATTCTATCTCCTTCAATGGATAGTAAACTGTTTTAGGGCATTTTAATCTTTCTTATGCTTATTTTGTTGTCAACCAATATGTTTAATGAAATACCAAATATGTAGGTGTTAATAAACACTTCTTTGTACAATTAATGAATGGAATCAGGGCCAGAGGCAAAAGTTGATATATATATGTACGTATATATACATATATATTTGTGTATATATATATAAATATATATATAAACTTGACATATGGCACATAAAAATGATTCAATGGATGTTAGTGTTTGAAAATAGTTGTTTTTTAAAATTATTATTTATTTATTTTTGGCTGTGTTGGCTCTTTGTTTCTGTGCGAGGGCCCTCTCTAGTTGCGACAAGTGGGGGCCACTCTTCATCACGGTGCACGGGCCTCTCACTATCACGGCCTCTCTTGTTGCGGAACACAGGCTCCAGACGCGCAGGCTCAGTACTTGTGGCTCACGGGCCTAGTTGCTCCGCGGCATGTGGGATCTTCCCAGACCAGGGCTCGAACCCATGTCGCCTGCATTGGCAGGCAGAATCTCAACCACTGTGCCACCAGGGAAGCCCTGAAATAGTTTTTAAACTGTAGTAATTTACAAAAATTTTGTTTATCCTTGGAATAACAAAAGATTTGTGTCAGGCACAAATTATATAATTAGTGATATTTTCCAAAAAAATTATCCAAAATACTCGAAATTTTAAGTTGAAGGTAAAGAAACTGCATGAAATGGTTGAAAAATAATTATAATTCCAAAGAGAACTGATGTTCAAACATGTAGATTTTTAGTAGAAAATGACAAATTAATAATTAAAGAATAAAAGCAATTTTGGCCACCACAATGTATGAAAGATACTACATTACTAATAGTTTTGTAACTCTCAAGACTACCAGGTTGGCAGAACTACACCACTACTTTCATATCACATACTTTTTTTTTTTTTTTTTTTTTTGCGGTAGGCGGACCTCTCACTGTTGTGGCCTCTCCCATTGCAGAGCACAGGCTCTGGACGCGCAGGCTCAGCGGCCATGGCTCACGGGTCTAGCGGCTCCGTGGCATGTGGGATCTTCCCGGACCGGGGCACAAACCCATGTCCCCTGCATCGGCAGGCGGACTCTCAACCACTGCGCCACCAGGGAAGCCCAATATCACATACTTTTTTATTTGCCTCCTGTAGTTTTCCAGTTTATCCTATGACTTATTAAAATATATCAAATATTTTAATCTAGATGAACTCTATTTTTCTGCACCTTTAGAATTAAGGCAGCATATATAATAAAGTTAACAAATCAGTTGGTATTGAATTTAAATATATTGCTTAAATATTATGTTTTCTATAATAGCATTTTAATAATTTAAGAGCTGAACATCAATTGAAATGACATATTTAAATACTACTTCTTTTGTCTTAGTGAGTTAGATTACCACTATGTGATTTTGTATATGAGGAAACAATTCTACGGCTACATGGTTCTTTATCAATTGCAGAGATAGTGAAAAATCACTTACTTTTTCTTGATGGCCTTAGGAATAATGGCAATAACAAGGATATAACATTCTGTCATTCTAACTGCAGAAAATAAAAACAGTATTGGTTTTCCTATACTAATTGATAGTATGTCAAGATAATTTTTATTAAACTGAATTAATAATCTAGTGTTTATACTACTCCTGAATAGCAACCAAATTTGAATCTCCAAAATAGTTTTCATTTGGATAATCATAAACTTGTTGAAGGCAATTTAAAAGCAATAATAAAGGATATAACCTTGATTTCCACTTGGGCAGAATAAGCAGCGGTTGTGGTGGTGCTGAAATTCTCCAGATGTTTTTAATGGGAGCTATTAATTATCCTCTAATGACATTAATTGTTCAATACAGAACATGAAGGATATGCCCTCTGAGAAAGAAGATTCTGTCTGCTGTTAGAAATCAGATTTCTTTCTGTAATTTAAAAAATTAGAACTGTTGTGATATATGTATCTTTGGAAACAATTTGGATTGTTCAGAAGGAAATTAGCAAATTGTTCTATATTTAGATAAGTTATTCATTTTCATATCTCTTATTAAACGTGATATACATTAAATTGCTGTTATCCTGTAAACACACATATAGTAACAAATGACTTTTATGACTTTAAGTAGAAAAAATACAAGTGGCAAGTGTTTTGAAGGCTTCTAAATTGTACCTATTTGTATTGTATGATTAATATCCATGACTATCTAGTGACAACCCCAATTTTAGGCAAAACTTTTCAATTCTTTATTCTTCTTCAGTGCAGTTAAATATATATTTATTCCTTCTGAATGTAGTCACTACCTAATAATTTCCCTTGCATGAGACAACGTAGATATCTGAAGAAGACACTTTTAAGTAATCATACACAGACACGAGATTAAGTTAATATTTATTCAGCTCTTAAGTAGTGCCATACATATAAAGTGCAATTTTATTTCATTTATTAAATACTATTTTTAGAAAGCTATTTTTTTGTAGAAAAAGTCTAGTAGTGTTATATATATTTGCCCATACAATGAATAAATGGAAAAGGTGTGATTTGAGTTCCAGTATTTGATAGGAGAGTCTATGCCTTTTCCTCTACAGCATTCTCCTTTCCTTTCCATAATTTTATACTAATTAGAAAATCCATAAATTAAGAATTACATATATTAGTGAATCATATTTATTCATCTATAAAATACATATTCCATGTCTATGTTGTGGCAAACCCTGCTTGAGAGGAAATGAAAAAGTATACAGTTGACCCTTGAACAATAAATGTTTGAAGTGTGTGGGTTTACTTATACGCAGATTATTTAAAATAAATATATGAGACACATTTTTGGAGATTTGTAATAATTTGAAAAACCTTGCAAATGAACCACATAACCTAGAAATATTGAAAAAATTAAGAAAAATCTGATATGTCATGAATGAATAAAATAGATGTAGATACTAGTCTATCCTTACATATGCATGAGTGGTATTTAATATTAAATGACCAATGTGTTTTCTTACTATTTAATAACTTTGCTTTTAAAGAATTAGATTACTGTACAGTATGCCCCTCTTTCCTTTAATTGGAGAAACTGTGTATCAACCTGTCATCACAGGTAAGTCATTTTTTAAATTAAATTTTCTCATACTGTATAATGAATATGACTGCAATACCATATGTAATAAAAATTTTATAATAATTCATTCATTAGTGTATAGGCTAGGCTACCATGAGGCAATCATATTGATTACACTAAGCTACCCCGAAGCAATCATATTGCTGCTTCTTTGTTATCAATGCATGAATCATTATACCTGTAAATAAACATGAATTTCTTTTTCACATTATCTTTTCATTTCTGATGTCAATGTTATTAATATGTGTAACATCTACAATGTTTTGATTCATATAAGACAATATTGATGTAGGTACTGACAGACAATTCATCTTGTAAACAGATGACATAAACTTATAATATTGATAAATACAGTACAGTACTGTAAATACTTTTCCTTATAATTCATTTCCTTAAAATTTTCTTAATAACATTTTCTTTTTTCTAGCTTACTTTAAAGAATACAGTATATAATACATATAACACAAAATATGTTTTGACTCTTTATGTTATTGCTAAGGCTTTCAGTCAACAGTAAGCTCTTAGTAGTTAAGTTCTGGGGGAGTCAAAAGTTATATTTGGATTTTCAGCTGTGTGGGGGTTGGTGCCCCCTATCCCCCCATGTTATTCAAGGGTGAACTGTACAAGGGATCTCTAATTTTTCAGTCAGGTGTGAGTGTGGTCAAGGAATGGCTTTTGGTCGGGAACAATCTTCTGGAGTGCTGACATTGTATTATGACCTGAGTCACAAAAGGAAAACATGAGGACTGTGTTTCAGGCAGAGGGAACAAAAATTGGAAGACTCTCAAGGTGGAACTAGTTTACCTCACAGACCAGCAGAGGAAGACTGGTATGATTACAGCACAACAGGCAGTTGGATGAGTAGCTAAAGATGTGGAAGAAAAGTCATCAGATGCAAGCAATATAGGTCATAATATGCAGATTGGAATTTTGTAGATGAAAAGCAGTTTTAAATAGAGTGAGATTTGTAGTTTTAAGATATTGCTTTGGTTAGTGTGTGGAAAATAGATTGCAGGTGTCAAGAATGGAAGAACAGATCCCAGTCAAGATAATTTTCCCTTCATAATCCAGGTGAGGAGGAATTATGTAGCTTGCCAAAGAAGCAGGCAATAGGATGAATCAAGAATGTCTTCTATGTTTTTGACCTGAGTAATTTGGTGAATATTGTTACCATTTACTAATTTAGGAAGAATGCAAGAGGAAAAGGATGAAAAGTAGATTCTAGAAGGAAAGCAACCACATGTATGATTTTTCAATTCTATAAAACCCTAAGAAATAAAATTTCAGAAAAATTTATTACAAATTCAAATCATATTTAGAACTATAATTCTGAAATCATAGCTTTAGATACATTTTCTAAAGGTGTTTTTTTCTCTCTTTAATGTTGTATATTAGTCCAATGCGGAGACTAATGCATCTAGATAGCATATCTATATATACTACAGCTATAGATACATAGACTTTCATCCCTAGTCACTGTAGTAAGAGGTACTCATACAGTACTCTTAAGGGTTTCATAAATATTATTAATAAATGTTTTTGAAGCCTTCAATAAAATTTTTATACTCTCTGACAAATTTTTTGAATTTCCAAAATTATTATGCAGAACAAAATTATTTAAATTTTTTCAGCTAAAAAAAAAACTTTTCGAAAGAATAGTTACTTAAATGGTTTTCATTTATCATTTTGACAACTGGCCAAGAAATCCTATGTCTAAAAGGAGGTGGAAAGGGGAGTTTGTAGATGCCACCATCTTACTTAGTACAGACATGACCTTCCAATATCCAATGTTGTGATTTTTGTGTAAGACCATGGTAAATGCTTAATATATACCTACCTTGAGGAAAATATATTTGGTTCAGAAAAATAGTTTCTATACATAGATATAATTGTGACAGTTATAATATTTTATTGATTTGTGTGAGATGGTATGCATTATATAACTAGTTGAATATTATAAATCTCCTTATTTACATACATATACTATATATACATATATTTTAATTAAAATATCTTTTGAGAAAGCATATTTGACTAGAGGGTAAAAATCTGTAGCCATGTAATAGAAATAGTGATTATTATATACAACAATGAATTTTCAATAGGAGGCAGAAATTCTTGTTCTAATGGAATCAGCAGTTTTTCTCTAATTAGACATAAGCTATACTTCTAGTCTCTGTTAAAAAAAAGTGTCATCTCATTAAATGTGGGCAGAACTAGTGTTCTCTTATTGTAGTTATTTCAAATTATTCTACTTTTATTCTGTGACTATGTTATCAGCACCAACTAGGAAAAAATATATATCAGGCTAAAAAAATGCATATGTTGAAAATATTAATTACTTATTAAAATGTATTTTAATGTTTGTTTTGTGGAATTTGGAATGTTTTACAAGCAAAATAACAATTGACCATGTATAAGTATGTTATTCCTTCCCTGCAACTTTGTTCACTCTGTAAATAACATAACTTCTATTCTTCCCTTTACAGCTAAGATACGTGAAAGAGCAATTAGGCAGTCTCCAATTTTTCTCATCCCTTTTCTCCTAAAACTAATTTAAAACGTTTGGTTTTGCTTCCACTGCTTCATTTAAACTGCTCTTGCCAAAGTCACCAATGAGCTTACTCTTGCTAAATCTAATGTTTAATTGTCAGATTTCTTTTTATTTAAATCATCATTAGCATTTGTCAGCACATTGATGATTAATATGGAGAATCACTGTGAAACCTATTAACTTTTTTCCTTAGTATACAATAGTAATTCAGCACAGAGAAACTGGTCTCATGGAAGTATATTGATGGGAATGGCAAAAGATATTTATAGCAATTTCATCAAGCAAATAATACTTTTTTTTTCCAAAATGAATCATTGAGACTGTATTTTCAAAAGTTATGTTCAACGCTATGTGAGTAGCCAGTCTAACAGGTTATCCTGTGAAAAATATTTAAATTTAACTTTTGATAAAAGAAATGGATTCCAGGTCTGATATATTGATGGAAGATAAATATCAATACATACTGTCAAATTAATAAGATATTTTCTAATATAATCACACATATGCAATATATAACTTCATTGATAATTGTTATTAAACCATAGAAAATAGCAAAACAATCTATAGATATTCTGCCTTTCCAAGCTTGTTATTTTCATTTTCAGTCAATCTTATGTGATATTTAAAAACAGGTTGCACTACTTCCTTGTATGAGCAATATTAAAATCATTAAAATATTATTATTTAATGTCTATTAAAATGCTTAGAGGATATCAGATTTGTGGGCATGGAGTTGTTTGTGATATTTCTTTACTATTCTTGTAATGACCATAGGATTTGTAGTTATGTCCTCCTTTCATTTTTTATAACTGTATTAGTAATGTGTTCCCTTTTGTTCTTAGCCTTGCTATTGCTTTATCGATTTTTTTCTCATTTCAAAGGACTAACTTGTTTTTCTTGATTTTCTCATTGATTTTCTATTTTCAATTTTATTGATTTCTGCTCTAATTCTTATTACTTCTCTTCCTCTGGTTACTTTTGATTTCATTTGTTCTTTTTGTAGCTTTCCAAGGTAGAAACTTAGATTACTGATTTTAAATATTTCTCTTTCCTGTGGCATGCATTCAATGCTATAAATATCTTTGTATGTCCTGCTTTCTCTTCATCTCAAAAATTTTGATAGAGCTTTCATTTTCATTTAGTTCAAAATAGAGTTTTCATTTAGTTCAAAATATTTTTAATTTATCCTGAAATTTCTTGTTTGATTCATGTGTTATTAAGAAGTGTTTAATCTCCATGTATTTAGGATTAGCTAGTTATCATTATGTTATTGATTTCTAGATTTAATATCATTGTGGTCTGAGAGCAGATATTGTGTAACTTCTTTTCTTCAAATTTGCTCAATTGTGTTTTTTGACCCACAGTGTTGTCTATCTTTGTGAATATTCCATGTGAGCTTGAGAAAAATGTGTATTCTGATGTTGAATGAAGAATTCTATAGACTTCAGTTACATAGAGTTAACTGGTGGTGCTGTTGGGTTTAACTGTTTTCTTACTGATTTTCTGCCTGCTGAACCTCTCCATTTCAGAGAGAAGGGTGCTGAAGTCTCCAGTTATGATAGTGGATTCATCTATTTCTCCTTGCAGTTCTATTGGTTTTTGCCTTACATAGTGTGATGCTCGGTTGCTAGGTGCATACACATTAGGAATTGTTATGTTTTCTTGGAAAATCAGCCCCTTTATCATTATTTAATGCCTTTTAAAAAAATCTTTGATCACTTTACTGAATTTGAAGTGTGTTCTTTTAGAAGTTAGTCTACCTGCTTCTGCTTTCTTTTGATTAGTGTTAGGGTGATATATTTTCCTCCATTTATTTACTTTTAATCCATACGTGTCTTTATATTGAAAGTGGGTTTCTTGTAGGCAATGTATATTAGGATCATGTTTTTTGATCAGCTCTGAAAATCTCAGGCTTTAATTGGTGCATTTAGACCATTGACATTCAAAGCGATTACTGATATACTTGGATTAGTATCTACTAAATTCCTTACAGTTTTCTATTTGTTGTATTTTGCTTTGTTCCTATTTTTGTCTTCCATTCACTTTCTGCCTTTTGTGGTTTTAACTGAGCATTTTATATGATTCCATTTTTTCTCTTAGCATATCAGTTATACTTCTAAAAAAATGTTTTATAGTTTGTGAGCTTGATTGAATATATTGTTGCCATTATTTTGAAAATGTTTGTCAATTATATTAAGGATGAGAAAAATAAAAGTTTTTATTTTACCTTTACTTATTCCTTTTTTGATGCTCGTTCTTTATGTAGATCTGAGTACCTGGCCAAAATTATTTTACTTGTCTCTTAAGAAATTATTTTAATAATTTTGGCAAGTCATGTCTGCTGGCAACAAATTTTCTCAATTTTTGTTTGTTGAGAAAGTCTATTTCTCCTTCACTTTTGTAAGATAATTTTTCAGGGTACAGAATTATAGGTTGGTGATTTGTTTTCTTTTGTTTTTTTGTGGCAAAGCATTGATATCTTTATTATATAAAGAAACTTTACAGAACATTAGGAAAAAAGTAGATAGCTCAATAGATAGAAAAGGGGAGAGGAAGAATAGAGAATTTATATGAAAAGAAATAAGAATGTCTTTTAACATATTTAAGCACACTAGAAATCAGTGAAATACAAATTGAAACAATTTTCATGTGTAATTTTGACAAAGTTTAATAGAATAATTAATAGTGTTAGGGTGTAATATAAGTTCTGTGCCATTTGTGGCTTTTAATTTTGCATAGTCTGTTGGATTAGCAATTTGCCCTTTTACAGAGGCTCAAAAATCCATAACTTGTGATCTAGGAATTATTTCTAAGAGAATAATTATAAATTCAGATTCAAATTTTTGTAAAAGAATATTCAGAGAAGCATCTAAAATAATGAAAATAAAAACAGCCTAGGTGTCTTAAAATATGGGATCAGTTAAGTAAGATGGTTGCATCTAGAGAAGGGAATATTAGACAACTCTTAGAAGTTGTGTTTTGGTGACTATTTACTTAATAGGAAAACTTTCCAGAGTTCCATTGTGAGAACAAAGAGAAAATATGGTACTTTTGAAACAACAGAAACAATTGGAAGGCCCTCACTAAAGCAATAGTGAGATTATGAGCTATTTGAATATTCAAATATTCAAAGCATATATATATTTAGAGACTCCTTTATATATTTTTTAAAGATTTTTTTTGATGTGGTCCATTTTTAAAGTCTTTATTGAATTTGTTACAATATTGCTTCTGTTTTATGTTTTTGGTTTTTTGGCCACAAGGCATGTGGGATCTTAGCTCTCTGACCAGGGATCAAACCTGTACCCCCTGCATTGGAAGGCAAAGTCTTAACCACTGGACTGCCAAGAAGGTCCCCTAGGCTCATTTATATATTAACTTTTATAATTGTTTTGTTTTTTCTCAACACTTCACACTCTTTTTGTTTATGTGGTTTCTGAGAAGCCAGATGTAATTCTTACCTTTGTTCCTCTTTTTTTTTAAGCTTTTTAATTTATCTTTGATTTTCTGTAGTTTGAAGATGATATACCTATATGTAGAGTTGTTTTTTGTTTGTTTTATTTGTTAGTTTGACATTTAAGCTGTTTGGTGTTCTTTAAGTTTGGTGTTCTTTAAGCTTTCTGGATGTGTGCTTTGATGTCTGACATTAATTGGGGAAAATTCTCAGTAATTATTGATGAAAATATTTCTTCTGTTCTTGTTTTTCTCTTTATTTTCCTTCTGGTATTCCCATTTTGCATATGTTGCACCTTTTGTAGTTGCCCCACAATCCTTGGATATTTTGTTTGTTTCCACCTTTGTTCTTTTTGCTTTTTTCTTTTTTAGAATTCTATTGATACATGTTCTAGCTCAGAGATTCTTTCCTCAGCTATGTCCAGTCCACTAATAGGTCAGTCAAAGATATTCTTCATTTCTGTTACAGCTTTTTTTTTCTTTTATGTCTAACATTTCTGTTTGATCCTTTCTTAGGATTTCAGTCTCTCTGTTTATATTGCTCATCTTATTTTGCATGTTGTCTACTTTATCTGTAGAACCTTTAATATATTAATCATAGTTATTTTAAATTCCTAGTTTGATAGTTCTAACATCTCTGCCATGTGTGTCTCTTTAAATGGTGCTTTTACCTTTTGTAATATCTTTCTCGATAGCCAGACATGATGTACCAGGTAAAAGGAGTTGCTGTAAATAGGGCTTTAGTAATGTGTTGGTGAGGTATGGAGGGAGGGAAATGTTCTACATTCCTCTGATTAAATCTCAGGTCTCAGTCTTTTAGTAAGCCTATGCCTCTGGACTATGAACTTCACAAGTGTGTCTCAGTTTTTCTCCCCACTTTGGTGATACAGGATAACTGGAGAGGGCTGGACTAAGTAGTTCCCATCTCCCATGTGGAAGGCTAAAACCATCTGGACTTGGGTATTTCCTATCCCCGTATCAGTTAGGCTATACTAATACTCCAGTAGGTTAGATTCTGCTTAACTAGTTTCCCCTGAGGGCCGGCCTTGTTAAGATAAACAGAGTGCTCTGGTGTATTTCAAAATGGTTTATTTTCTCCTCCACTTGCTGAAAGCCTTGAGGGGAATTTTCATTAATATTTACTGTAGGAATCTGGTTAAGCTCCTGGAGGTAAATCTCACATTATTGTGGGGGACTCCCTGTGACCAGGTCCCCCTGGAGTTCTTAACTCTCATGGTTGTCCACACTGAGCTTTCAGCAATTCATCAATCACAGTTCAGGCTTTCCTACCCTGGAACTGGTTCCCACGGCAGCTTTAACTGTTGAGTCTCTGCTTCAGTGAGCCATTATTCACTGTTTTTCCCAGTCTCTCCAGTTTTGCTCTGGGTCTTCTCCACTCTTATGGATCCAAGAAGAATTGTTGATATTTTGTTCTGTTCAGCTTTTTACTTCTTGTTCGGATAGAGTGGTGACTTCCATGCTCTTTACATGTGGAACTGGATATCAGAGGTCTCCAAATTGAATTTTTTAAATTTTATTTTTTTAAAAAATTGGGGTATAGTTGATTTACAATGTTGTACTAGTTTCAGGTGTACAGCAAAGTGAACCTGTTATACATATACATATATCCACTCCTCCCCAGGTTCTTTTCCCATATAGACCAACACAGAATATCGAGTAGAGTTCCCTGGTCTATACAAAGGTTCTTATTAGTTATCTATTTTATTTATAGTAGTACATATATGTCAATCCCAATCTTCCAATTTATCCCTCCCCCCGCTTACCCCCTGGTAACTGTAGGTTTATTTTCTACATCTGTAATTCTATTTCTGTTTTGTAGATAAGTTCATTTGTACCCTTTTTTTTAGATTCCACATATAAGCAATATCACATGAAATTTGTCTTTCTCTGTCTTACTTGCTTCACTCACTATGACAATCTCTAGGCCCATCCATGTTGCTGCAAATGGCATTGTTTCATTCTTTTTTATGGCTGAGTAATATTCCACTGTATATATGTACCACATCTTCTTTATCCATTCGTCTGTTGATGGACATTTAAGTTGCTTCCATGTCCTGGCTATTGTAAAGAGTGCTGCAGTGAATATTGGGGTGCATGTATCTTTTCAAGTTATGGTTTTCTCCAAACATATGCCCAGGAGTGGGATTTCTGGATTATATGATAGCTCTATGTTTACCTTTTTAAGGAACCTCCATACTGTTCTCCATAGTGGCTGTACCAGTTTACATTCCCACCAACAGTGTAGGAGGGTTGCCTTTTCTCTACACCCTCTCCAGCATTTACTGTTTGTAGATTTTTTGATGACGGCCATTCTGACCGGTGCTAGGTAATGCCTAATTATAGTTTTGATTTGCATTTCTCTAATAATTAGTGATGTTGATCATCTTTTCATGTGCTTTTTAACCATCTGTATGTCTTCTTTGGAGAAATGTCTATTTCTATCTTCCACCCATTTTTTAATTGGGTTGTTTGTTTTTTTGGCATAGAGCTGCATGGGCTGGTTGTATATTTTAGAGATTAATCCCTTGTCTGTTGCTTCATTTGCAAATATTTTCTCCCATTCTGAGGGTTGTCTTTGTTTTTTTGGCATAGAGCTGCATGGGCTGGTTGTATATTTTAGAGATTAATCCCTTGTCTGTTGCTTCATTTGCAAATATTTTCTCCCATTTTGAGGGTTGTCTTTATGTTTTGTTTATGGTTTCCTTTGCTGTACAAAAGGTTTTAAATTTAATTAGGTCCCACTTGTTTATTTCTGTTTTTATTTTCATTACTCTAGGAGGTAGATAGAAAAAGATCTTGCTGTGATTTATGTCAGAGAGTGTTCTGCCTATGTTTTCCTGTATGAGTTTTATAGTCTCCAGCCTTACATTTAGGTCTTTAATCCATTTTACAATTTTGTATGGACACACAAAAGACCACGAATAGCCAAAGCAATCTTAAGAAAGAAAAACAGAGCTGGAGAAATCAGGCTCCCTGACTTCAGACTATACTATTATACAATGCTACAGTCAGCAAAACAGTATGGTACTGGCAGAAAAACAGAAATATAGATCAATGGAACATGATAGAAAGGCCAGAAGTAAACCTACGTACTTATACTCACCTAATCTATGACAAAGGAAGCAAGAATATACAATGGCGAAAGACAGTCTCTTCAATGGGTGATGCTGGAAAACTGGACAGCTACATGTAAAGAATGAAATTAGAATAGACCCTAATACCATACACAAAAATAAACTCAAAATGAATTAAAGTCCTAATTGAATTTTTTAAAACATGAGTCCTATACAAGAAGGAAAGAAGGGAAGAATAAAGGAAAAACAACAACAACGAACAGTTGGAACAATAGAAAACAGATAGTGAGATTGTAGATTTAAATGGAACTATATCAGTCATTACAGTAAATATAGATGGGATGATCTCATTAATCAAAAGATAAAGATTGCCAGAATGGGAAAAATACACAAAATGACAAAACCCAACTGTATGCTATTAAAAAGAGAATACATTGTAAAAATAAAGTCACAGATAGGCAGAAAGTAAATGAATGGAAGAAAAGAAAAATATGTCATTAAAAGTAAAAGTAAGAATAATAAAGGCAGTTATAGTAACATCAAAAAAAGTAAAATTTAATGCAAGAAATATCACTGGACATTAAGGAGGACATTTCACGACGATGAAATAGTTAAACAGAAATGCACAATAGTGTTTCAAAATATATAAAGCAAAGCAGACAAAATTGGAAGGAGGAATAGAAAAGTGATTATCAAATTTGAAGATAATATAATAGTCTCATTAATGACATAAGCAGCAAACGTAAACTCAGTAAAAATATAGGAAATTGAACAACAGTATTTATCAACTTGACCTATACCTAAGCTATGAAATACAGTATTTTCAAGTGTACATGGCTTATTTACCATATCTGACAAAAGACATATAACCTACTTTAACAGTATGTATTTCTAAAAAAACCATAAAACTATTCCGCAAATCAGAAAGAAGAACCAAACTAACTAAAACATAAACAAAATAGTTGAAAAGGCACTTCACAAAAGATTGTATATAAACGGCCAATTAGGCACTTTATGGGGAGAGACCTTCAAGATGGAGGAGGAGTGGGACGTGGAGATCACCTTCCTCCCCACAAATACATCAGATACATCTACATGTGGAACAACTCCTACAGAAATACCTACTGAATGCTGGCAGAAGACCTCAGACTTCCGAAAGGCAAGAAACTCCCCACGTACCTGGGCAGGGCAAAAGAAAAAAGAAAAAACAGAGACAAAAGAATAGGGATGGACCTGCACCTCTGGGAGGGAGCTGTGAAGGAGGAAAAGTTTCCACACACTAGGAAACCCCTTCACTGGCAGAGATAGGGGGTGGGGGAGGAAGCTTTGCAGCCACAGAGGAGAGCGCAACAACAGGGGTGCAGAGAACAAAGTGGAGAGATTCCCGCACAGAGGATCAGTGCCGACCAGCACTCACTAGCCTGAGAGGCTTGTGTGCTCACCTGCAGGGGCATGTGGGGGCTAGCTGAGGCTCTGGCTTCGGAGGTCAGATCACAGGGAGAGGACTGGGATTGGCTGCGTGAACACAGCCTGAAGGGGGCTAGTGCACCACAGCTAGCTGGGAGGGAGTCCAGGAATAAATCTGGAACTGCCTAAGGGCAAGAGACCATTGTTTCCAGGTGTGCAAGGAGAGGAGATTCAGAGCACCACCTAAGTGAGCTCCAGAGATGGACGCAAGCCACGACTATCAGCGTGGACACCAGAGACTTGCATGAAATGCTAACGCTGCTGCCGCAGCCACCAAGAAGCCTGTATGCAAGCACAGGTAAATATCCACACCTCCCTTACCAGGAGCCTGTGCAGCCCACCACTGCCAGGGCCCTATGATCCAGGTACAACTCCCCAGGAAGAACACACAGAACACCTCAGGCTGTTGTGTTATCATGCCAGACTCTGCCGCTGCAGGCTCGCCCCCCATTCCGTACCACTCCCTCCCCAAGGCCTTAGTGAGCCAGAGCCCCCTGATCAGCTGCTACTTTAACCCCGTCCTGTCTGAGTGAAGAACAGATGCCCTCAGATGACCTACACGCAGAGATCTGGACAAATCCAAAGTTGAACCCCAGGAGATGTGTGAACAAAGAAGAGAAACGGAAATTTCTCCCAGCAGCTTCAGGAGCAGTGGATTAAATCTCCACAATAAACTTGATATACACTGCCTCTCTGGA
The DNA here is from genome assembly GCF_002837175.3 of Physeter macrocephalus. Lineage (NCBI taxonomy): Eukaryota > Metazoa > Chordata > Mammalia > Artiodactyla > Physeteridae > Physeter > Physeter macrocephalus. The sequence goes on along the minus strand of NC_041215.1, from coordinate 90,544,968 downwards.
ATACTTGAATTGACAGCGAATCATCACAAAATTGAGGCAGTGGACTTTGGGAGCAACTGTAGACTTGGGCCGTGTGGCTGACAGGGTCTTGGTGCCCTGGCCGGGTGTCAGGCCTGAGCCTCTGAGCTGGGAGAGCCGAGTTCAGGACATTGGACCACCAGAGACCTCCCAGCTCCATGTAATATCAAACAGCGAGAGCTCTCCCAGAGATCTCCATCTCAACAGTAACACCCAGCTCCACTCAACGACCAGCAAGCTCCAATGCTGGACACCCCATGCCAAACAACGAGCAAGAAAGGAACACAACCTCACCCATTAGCAGACAGGCTGCCTAAAATCATAATAAGTTCACAGACACCCCAAAACACACCACCGGATGTGGTCCTGCCCACCAGAAATACAAGATCAAGCCTCATCCACCAGAACACAGGCACCAGTCCCCTCCACCAGGAAACCTACACAACCCACTGAGGCAACCTTAGCCACTAGGGGTGGACACCAAAAAAAATGGGAAATACAAACCTGCAGCCTGAGAAAAGGAGACCCCAAACACAGTAAGTTAAACAAAATGAGAAGACAGAGAAACACACAGAGGATGAAGGAGCAAGGTAAAAACCCACCAGGCCAAACAAATAAAGAGGAAATAGGCAGTCTACCTGAAGAAGAATTCAGAGTAATGAAAGTAAAGATGATCCAGAATCTCAGAAATAGAATGGAGAAAATACAAGAAACGTTTAACAAGGACCTAGAAGAACTAAAGAGCAAACGAACG